>NW_027258375.1:0-7500 GCF_045791955.1 Oncorhynchus clarkii lewisi
TAACTCTTTGTGAACTGCACTGTTGGTTAAGGGCTTGTCAGTAAAGCATTTCACGGTAAAGTCTACACTTGTTGTATTCGGCGCATGTGACAAATAAAGTTTGATACGATGTTTCTGCATATGTATCAAGATGTTAAAATAAACCTAAACTTCCATCCTCTGTCCCTTCCTCTCTCCCTGCAGGTTTGGTTTCAGAACCGCCGTGCCAAGTGGAGGAAGAGGGAGAAGTGTTGGGGTCACAGCAGTGTGATGGCGGAGTACGGCCTGTACGGTGCCATGGTCCGCCACTCCATCCCTCTGCCCGAGTCCATCCTCAAGTCAGCCAAGGACGGTATCATGGACTCCTGTGCCCCATGGCTACTTGGTAAGGTACTGCGTTAATGTGGGTTGGTGGGGTGGGGTGGAGTGTGTGTGTGTGTGTGTGTGTGTGTGTGTGTGTGTGTGTGTGTGTGTGTGTGTGTGTGTGTGTGTGTGTGTGTGTGTGTGTGTGTGTGTGTGTATCCACAGTACGCTGTCACTGTCTCATTGATCTATACTACTCAATTGACAGATAGGACGACAGGCAGAGATGTTAATTCAATCTGATAAAATAAAGATTATCACGATATTGATTAACACCCGTCATTGACACTTTTATCAACTCCCGACAAGCCCTGGGATGAAGTCTGACATTGAGATCATGGCCCTGCTCATTAAAAAAACAAAAAACAAACTTGGATGTAGATAGTGCAGTATGTACGACTGAGAACGTTAAGGTGGGCGGCTTGCTTTACCGAACTATCAGGTATCAATGTAAGACCCAGCTGCAGACCGTGTCGAAGTAACAATGTTTACTACAGCAACAGGGGCAAAGGTACAGGACGGCGGGCAGGCTCAGGCTCAGGGTCAGGCCCAGGCGGGTGGGTACAGGGTCAGGACAGGCAAGGGTCAAAAACCAGGAGGATGAGAAAAGAGAGACTGGGGAAAAGCAGGTGCTGATACAAAAAAAATGCTGGTTGACTTGACAAACAAGACGAGCTGGCAACAGACAAACAGAGAACACAGGTGTAAATACACAGGGGATAATATAGGGATATAAATACAAAAGGGATAATATAGGGATATAAATACACAAGAGATAATATAGGGATATAAGTACACAGGGGATAATGGGGAAGATGGGTGACACCTGGAGGGGGGGGGGGGGGGTGGAGACAATCACAAAGACAGGTGAAACAGATCAGGGTGTGACACCTAACCACATACCATAGTTCAACGAGCAGTTTAAACCTCTGTGAACTGTTAGTGAAGGTGCCTTTGCCATGTTGCTTCCTCACCATGATGACCATGGTGGAGGTCAGACCATGATGGAGGTCAGACCATGGTGGAGGTCAGAAACAATAACTGACCGAGACCTACCTGCCAGCTACAGCTCAGTACGAGCTTTAGTTTCCTAGTACTGTAGCGCCACTGTTTTTAGTCGTGTGTGTGTGTGTGTGTGTGTGTGTGTGTGTGTGTGTCTCCAAGTGGGATGTGTTCTCACTCTGTTACCTACCAAAATACAAACGATTCCTTTTCCTTCCAGGTATGCACAAGAAGTCCATAGATACCCCTGTTCCGACCTCTCCTGTAAAACTGGAAGCTCCCCTCTCCAAACTTCCTGCCAGGGAACGAGAGAGGGAGAGAGTGGTGGAGCGAAAGGTGGAGGAAGAGGAGGAGGAGGAGAGGAGAGAGAATACCAGATCGCCCATATCCAAAGAGGAACTGAGAGAGAATAGCATTGCAGCACTCAGGGCTAAAGCTCTGGAACACAGCGCTAAGATGCTGGGGACACATCCTGATGGAGGACCACTGGGGACAGTTTCAGGGGACGTACCAGTGGGGCAGAGACAGCCGACGGAGACAGAGGACAAACAGACAAAAGGACAGTTGAATCCTGCAGAGAAGATAGAGCCCAGTCACTGATATGAACGCATTCTTCTAAAGACTATGCTAGGGCCTGTTGATGCCCTCTCTGTAAAGAACACTGTTTACATACTCCTGACATCCATACCATTATAAAAAAGATAGTATTAGTTACAATACACATTATTCTTTCTAGCAAAATATATTCATAATGTTCCTATGACACCAATACCGGATATCGTCAACCTCCACAATCTTCCTGTCATGGGGATTAATTTTGTCCAGATCAAATTTTCCATCGTGGGAATTCCAACTCAGTAAACTACTACAACTATAACCTGGTCTATACCTTTCTACTATGTTGTAATCTGGCAGCTATTGTACAACTTTAAGAAGACTTAACTATTTGGTTACATGGATCAGTCTTTGCATATTGTACTGGCCCATATTATTTTCCAAGGTAATGGTCAAACCACACAAGGCGAAAGATACATGTTATGATAAAAATGCTGTGGAATAATGTGAACATCAAGAGACTCATCTTGAGAGGATGCATGAACATTTTTACACAAAATAGACCTATCCCCTTGAAATGTACACCTGCTCGTCTAACATCTCATTCCAAAATCATGGGCATTAACATGGAGTTGGTCCCCACTTTGCTGCTACAACCAGCCTCCACTATTCTGGGAAGGCTTTCCACTAGATGTTGGAACATTGCTGCGGGGACTTGCTTCCATTCAGCCACAAGAGCATTAGTGAGGTTGGACACTGATGTTGGGCGATTAGGCCTGGCTCACAGTTGCCGTTCCAGTTCATCCCGAAGATGGGGTTGAGGTCAGGGCTCTGTGCAGGTCAATCATGTTCTTCCACACCGATCTCGACAAACCATTTCTGTATGGACCTCGCTTTGTGCAAGGGGACATTGTCATGCTGAAACAGGAAAGGGCCTTCCCCAAACTGTTGCCACAACGTTGGAATCACAGAATCGTCTAGAATGTCATTGTATTCTGTTGCATTAAAATGTCCCTTCACTGGACCTAAGGGGCCTAGACCGAACCATGAAAAACAGCCCCAGACCATTATTCCTCCTCCACTAAACTTTACAGTTGGCACTATGCATTCGGGCAGGTAGCGTTCTCCTGGCATCCGCCAAACCCAGATTTGTCCATCGGACTGCCAGACGGTGAAGCCTGATTCATCACTCCAGAGAACCTGTTTACACTGCTCCAGCTGACACTTGGCAATGTGTATGGTGATCTGAGGCTTGTGTGAGGCTGCTCGGCCATGGAAACCCAGTTCATGAAGCTCCCAACGAACAGTTCTTGTGCTGACGTTGCTTCCAGAGGAAGTCTGGAAGTCGGTAGCGAGTGTTGCAACCGAGGACAAACATTTTTTATGCACTACGTGCTTCAGCACTAGGCGGTCCCGTTCTGTGAGCTTGTGTGTCCTACCACTTCGCAGTTGAGCCGTTGTTGCTCCTAGATGTTTCCACTTCACAATAACAGACACCTACAGTTGACCGGGGGCAGCTCTAGCAGGGCAGAAATTTGACGAACTGGCTTGTCGGAAAGCTGGCATCCAATGAAAGAGACACGTTGAAAATCACTGAGCTCTTCAGTACGGAACATTTTACTGCCAGTGTTTGTCTATGGAGATTGCATGGCTGTCTGTTCAATTTTATACACCTGTCAGCAATGGGTGTGGCTGAAATAGCCGAATCCACTAAATTGAAGGGGTGTCCACATACCTTTGTATATATGGTGTGTGGTGGATTTCATCTTACCTATGATAGAAATATTAGAATTATGACATATAGCTACATTCATGTAGTTGGAAATCAACAAGCTGTGTTTGTTTTTTGTCTATGTGTTCTGTATATTTAAATAGTAATAAAAATGTTATTGTTATTCAGATGGAAGATTTCCTGGGTGTTTTTTGTGTGCATCTAAATACATTTAATTAAGAGTAGCTTATAATTACATAAAACACATGATATATTATGACAGATATAGGCATAATCGACATATAGGTTCATGGTTATAATTTAGTTTTAAATTAGGTATACTCGAATTTCACCAAAATATAATAGCCTATACCAGTGGTCACCACCCGGTCGATCGCGATCTACTAGTGGAGCACCAAATATGTCTGTAGAAAAAGCCAACGATAAAGTCTTGCGCTCATTGTTTTTATGTTCTGTTCTGTTGCGCTGTTGCCTGTAGATGCACTTGATTCAGAAGTCCCGCGCGCACCGGGTAAGCAAAGTGTTCTTATTTCGAACTATTTCATTTGTCTGAAAATACAAACTCCGCCTACCCTGCAGACCAGGAGATCTGTTGCTAAATCGAGTGTGCCTACTGCGCTGGCCAATCGGATAGCTCAAATCACCGTGCCTATAAAAGAGCTTCCACTACCCCCTGCCACAGAACAGTTTGATATGCTACTACCGTACGTACGTAAGAATGAATACATTTTAAACCATGACCACACAGAAAATGTCTAAGAATACAGCAAAGAGCTGCTGTTTTTATGAAGGAGCTCATGTTTAAGTTTTTATTCAGCACCGTCAACAGTGTTTTATTCACCATTATTATAAAACATAAAACGTGCTTCTCTGTACGTCCTGTGGCACTGCAACTGCGATGAATGACTAGCCAACAGCGGAGGCTGGTGGGGGGAGCTATAGGAGGACGGGCTCGTTGTAATGACTGGAATGGAATCAATGGAATGGAGTCAAACAAGTGGTTTCCATATGTCTGATATCTTTCCACAAATTCCATTCCAGCCATTACAATGAGCCTGTCCTCCTATAGCTCACCCCACTAAATCAAATCAAATAAAATTGTATTGGTCAGCACACATATTTAGCGGGTGTAGCGAAATGCTTGTGTTCCTAGCTCCAACAGTGCAGTAATATCTAACAATTCACAACAGTACACACAAATCTAAAAGTAAAAGAAATATATACAAGCAATGTCGGAGTGGCATTGACTAAAATACAGTAGAATAGAATACAGTATATACATATGAGTAAAGCAGTATGTAAACATTAAGCAATATGTAAACAACACGAGCCTCCTTGCTAGCCAAGTATATTAATAGTCCTGCGTTTGTATTATTATTAGCAGCTCGTCGTGTCTATTTATAGAGGAATATTTTAACTTTCTCTGGTCGTAGGAACAACATGTATTTGTGCGTGAGGGAGAGGCAGTGTGACTCGAGTTTCGTCATCGTGTGGAAGAAGGTGTATCCTCTGTCAGTCTCACCGGAGGAAAGGACTGAGAGAGCAGGGACCGTGAGAAAGAACGGTCATCCAACTCGGAATTGTAAGTCGGAAAGTCGGCCATCTTTCTGGGGCTCAGACCTTCCGACCTGAAAATCACTGGCCTCATGATTTGACCTCGTTTTTTTTGTTCAGTTGTCTTGGAAGCACCATGACTAACAGGTCACCATCAGTCCAGTAAAATAAAAATAAACATTATTTCAATTCATGCTCCTCGGTGCCTTGCAAGTGCTACACCAACTGATCAATGTTGTTATCAAAGCTATAGTTTTGAAATGTAATATGGTCTGAGAATAACAATATTGGCAGGCCAAGCACACAGACAATATGCTGTGATAATGTATTAGGCCTACTGCCCAAACCTCATTCCGAAAGAACTGTTTTATAAGCTTAATGTTAATTTTTTTTTAAAAGTCAGCGGTAGATCTCGTCTTGCTTTTTGACTGTGACAGTGATCTTGACTCAGAAAAGGTTGGGTATGGGCCTCCCGACCGGTCAAAGGGATCGCATCGCAGTGCTAGATGTGCCATTAGAGATCTTGGTTCAAGTCCAGGTTCTGTCGCAGCCGGCCGCGACCGGGAGACCCATGGGGCGGCGCACAATTGGCCCAGCGTCGTCCAGGTTAGGAAGGGCTTGCCCGGCAGGGATGTCCTTGTCCCATCGCGCACTAGCTACCCCTGTGGAGGGCGAGCGCAGTGCACGCTGACACGGTCGCCAGGTGTACAATGTTTCCTCCGACACGTTGGTGCGACTGGCTTCGTTAAAAAGCAGTGCGGCCTGGTTGGGTTGTGTTTCGGAGGACGCGCGGCTCTCGACCTTCGCCTCTCCCGAGTTCGTACGGGAGTTGCAGCGATGAGACAAGATTGGATACCATTAAATTGCGGAGAAAATGGGGTAAAAAATAAATGGAAAAGTTGGTGACCACTGGCCTATACTATAGCCTAATCAAGTAAAAAAAATCTAATGGGGGTGGAAATGCCCCACTTTAGTCATCTGTTGTCATAGGCTGGCCCAACTTCTGCGCCTTTATTGTCGGCCCACAATGGACTCCGACTTCCCTTTAAATGCATCTGCTTCGAAAAAAGTTTTGCTGGAGTCGTAATGGTTCGTTTGATAAAACACAAACCCGTTGTCATTATGTATATGTGATTTTAAATGTGCTTTTTAATGCTTTTAAATGTTGTTTCACAATTTTGGTGGATAAAGGATACGATCTATCTTCTTCGGAAAAGACTGTCTTTATGACAAAGAACTTCGTTTCATGATGTGTTCGCTTTGGAGAGGCTCTTTGTTGACTCTCACTTCGTCATTAAACCGACGGGTTTTTCAATGCTGTCGACAGTTCGGCAGAAGCTACAATATGATCATTCGGGACTGTACAAATTCTCCGTCAACGAAAGTGACCGGTTTTGGGGCGCAGTGGCGCGCCAGAGGCTGTCGTGAATAAGTCCCTTTCACACGGTTCAGAACTGTGACTTCAGTCAAGGCAAAATAAAATGGTTTGAAGGGGGAAAACTCAATGTATCTGGTAAGATAACGTTTTCTCCACAAAATATACAATATGTAAGAAATATTTTCAATTGTTTTTGTACTGCTATATCTAAACCATATTCTAGCTAACGTACCTAATAGCCAGTGTAATAACCATGTGGATTGTTGTTTTTTTTTTTTTACCTTAAAATAAAAAGCTCCATAGAGTTGTTTTGATTGGTTGAAATACATTTGACCTTTATTTTGAAAATAATAATTCTGTAGTAAATATAGTACTCCAGTTGGTCCTATATCCCCTGTCAGTAGAGTCACCCAGAGTAACTGCCTCAACCAGTTGGTCCTATATCCCCTGTCAGTAGAGTCACCCAGAGTAACTGCCTCAACCAGTTAGTCCTATATCCCCCACCAGTAGAGTCACCCAGAGTAACTGCCTCAACCAGTTGGTCCTATATCCCCTGTCAGTAGAGTCACCCAGAGTAACTACCTCAACCAGTTAGTCCTACAGTGCCTTGCAAAAGTATTCGGCCCCCTTGAACTTTGCGACCTTTTGCCACATTTCAGACTTCAAACATAAAGATATAAAACTGTATTTTTTTGTGAAGAATCAACAACAAGTGGGACACAATCATGAAGTGGAACGACATTTATTGGATATTTCAAACTTTTTTAACAAATCAAAAACGGAAAAATTGGGCGTGCAAATTTATTCAGCCCCCTTAAGTTAATACTTTGTAGCGCCACCTTTTGCTGCGATTACAGCTGTAAGTCGCTTGGGGTATGTCTCTATCAGTTTTGCACATCGAGAGACTGAATTTTTTCCCATTCCTCCTTGCAAAACA
>NW_027258375.1:12500-50000 GCF_045791955.1 Oncorhynchus clarkii lewisi
ACAAATTGTTACTGTATTTTTCATTACCTTCTACCAATCTCTCTCTGTATCGACTGTATAATGTACCTGGCCCTGCTACAGCCCAGTCCAGCACAGTGATCACGGTCAACCAGGGTGTGAGGGGAGGCAAGGTGGTTGACCTGAAGAGAACCGTGGACCAGGCCGTCCAGAACTGTCCCTCAGTCCAGCAGGTCCTGGTTGCCATGAGAACAGAGAACACTGTTGCCATGACAGACAGAGATGTTCCGCTGGAGGAGGTGAGCCAATAGAAACACAGCTTACTGGAGGAGGTGAGCCAATAGACACAGCTTACTGGAGGAGGTGAGCCAATAGACACAGCTTACTGGAGGAGGTGAGCCAATAGACACAGCTTACCGGTGAGGTTATAACTGTTCATAAGAGGTTGGTGTTTATAATCGGTTAAAACTGTTTTTATAACTGCTTTTTGTATTTAAACAATAGGTACTTAAAAAAATTATGATTTACTGTTTGTTAAATTGCATGATCATTTTATCACGTGTGAAAAATAGTACACTGCTCAAAAAAATAAAGGGAACACTTAAACAACACAATGTAACTCCAAGTCAAACACACTTCTGTGAAATCAAACTGTCCACTTAGGAAGCAACACTGATTGACAATAAATGTCACATGCTGTTGTGCAAATGGAATAGACAACAGGTGGAAATTATAGGCAATTAGCAAGACACCCCCAATAAAGTAGCGGTTCTGCAGGTGGTGACCACAAACCACTTCTCAGTTCCTATGCTTGACTGATGTTTTGGTCACTTTTGAATGCTGGCGGTACTTTCACTCTAGTGGTAGCATGAGACGGAGTCTACAACCCACACAAGTGGCTCAGGTAGTGCAGCTCATCCAGGATGGAACATCAATGCGAGCTGTGACAAGAAGGTTTGCTGTGTCTGTCAGCGTAGTGTCCAGAGCATGGAGGCGCTACCAGGAGACAGGCCAGTACATCAGGAGACGTGGAGGAGGCCGTAGGAGGGCAATAACCCAGCAGCAGGACCGCTACCTCCGCCTTTGTGCAAGGAGGAGCAGGAGGAGCACTGCCAGAGCCCTGCAAAATGACCTCCAGCAGGCCACACATGCATGTGTCTGCTCAAACGGTCAGAAACAGACTCCATGAGGGTGGTATGAGGGCCCGACGTCCACAGGTGGGGGTTGTGCTTACAGCCCAACACAGTGCAGGACGTTTGGCATTTGCCAGAGCACACCAAGATTTGCAAATTCGCCACTGACGCCCTGTGCTCTTCACAGATGAAAGCAGGTTCACACTGAGCACATGTGACAGAGTCTGGAGACACTGTGGAGAATGTTCTGCTGCCTGCAACATCCTCCAGCATGACCGGTTTGGCGGTGGGTCAGTCATGTTGTGGGGTGGCATTTCTTTGGGTGGCCGCACAGCCCTCCATGTGCTCGCCAGAGGTAGCTTGACTGTAGTGTGGTTTTCCACTTTAATTTTGAGTGTGACTCCAAATCCAGACCTCCATGGGTTGATAAATTTGATTTCCATTGATCATTTTTGTGTGATTTTGTTGTCAGCACATTCAACTATGTAAAGAAAATAGTATTTAATAAGAATATTTAATTAATTCAGAACTAGGATTTGTTATTTTAGTGTTCCCTTTATTTTTTGAGCAGTGTATTTAATTTTTTTAATGGGAAGAAAGAAATAATACATTAGCTCCATGGATCTTTGTACAACTAGTCAAATAGTTCTGCCGACACTTCTTATCACCACTTACTGTATCACCTTGTGGAAAACCTAGCAGCTTAGTAAATGATTGTCAAATTTGTTTGAGTGAATGCACCTGTGTCTTGACCATGACTTTGACTTGAATATAGGAGGCATTATTGAGACTGAATATGGGTTTAAACCAACGGCTCGTAATAATGTAAATTTAACCTTTATTTTTACTAGGCAAGTCAGTTAGGAACAAATTCTTATTTACAATGATGGCCTACCGGGGAACAGTGTCCTTGTTCAGGGGCAGAATGACAGATTTTTACCTTGTCAGCTCGGGGATTCAATCCAGCAACCTTTCGGTTACTGGCCCAACGCTCTAACCACTAGGCTACCTGCCATCCCTACACTCCAACCACTAGACTACCTGCCATCCCTACACTCCAACCACTAGGCTACCTGCCATCCCTACACTCTAACCACTAGGCTACCTGCCATCCCTACACTCTAACCACTAGGCTACCTGCCATCCCTACACTCTAACCACTAGGCTACCTGCCCCCCTAAATGGAGTGTAATGTCTGGAATGGAGTGTAATGTCTGGAATGGAGTGTAATGTCTGGAATGGAGTGTAATGTCTGGAATGGTGTGTAATGTCTGGAATGGAGTGTAATGGCTGGAATGGAGTGTAATGTCTGGAATGGAGTGTAATGGCTGGAATGGAGTGTAATGTCTGGAATGGAGTGTAATGTCTGAAATGGAGTGTAATGGCTGGAATGGAGTGTAATGTCTGGAATGGAGTGTAATGGAATGATATCAAACACATGTTTTTACTACCATTCCATTCCAGACATTATTACGAGCCGTCCCCCCTCTCACCAGCCTTCACTGGTTGAAACCTCTCTGAAACATTATTGTGGCTTTAAATTACCAACATCATGTGGCCTGGTTGGTCTAGCGGTAAAGCTGCAGATGTGTCGGCATCTGTTCAAATCCGGCCTACTGCCCTTTGACACAATCTCTATCTTTCTCCACTGTCATCCTCTCTATCTGTCCAATAAAATCTGAAAAATACCTGGGAAAAATGTCTGACATCTTTGTCTGTTATGAACAGGAGATACTGAGACTTAAAATGGCTGAACCATAGAAAAATAATTAATAGAAAGGGGGCCTCCCGAGTGGCGCAGTGGTCTAAGGCAAGCAACACTGAAGCATGTATGAGAGCACTAGCTGTTCCGGACGACAGTATGATCACGCTTTCCGTAGCCGATGTGAGCAAGACCTTTAAACACGTCAACCTGGCATCCCGTGTGGTGCAGTGGTCTAAGGCACTGCATCACAGTGCTAGCTGTGCCACTAGAGATTCTGGTTAGAGTCCAGGATCTGTCGCAGCCGGCGACGACCGGGAGACTCATGGGGCAGAGCACAATTGGCCCAGCATCGTCCGGGTAAGGGGAGGGTTTGGCCAGCAGGAATGTTCTTGTCTCATCGCGCTCTAGCGACTCCTGTGGTGGGCCGGGTGCAATGCACGCTGACACGGTCGCCAGGTGCACAGTGTTTCCTCCAAAACATTGGTGCGGCTGGCTTCCGGGTTAAGCGGCATTGTGTCAAGAAGCATTGTGGCTCGACTGGGTTGTGTTTTGGAGGACGCAAGGCTCTCGACCTTCGCCTCTCCTGAGTCCTGAGTCCGTACGGGAGTTCCACCACTGATAACTACCAATTGGATACCATGAAAATTGGGGAGAAAAAGGGGTAAGAAAAAAAATATGAATAGAAAGTCCACTTATTGACTTGAATAAATGCAGAATTCCCTTGAATGAGGAAACCTGTTTTAGGGATTCTGTTTCTATGGGGCTGAACTGTTTCTACAGGGCTGAACTGTTTCTACAGGGCTGAACTGTTTCAACGGGGCTGAACTGTTGCTACGGGGCTGAACTGTTGCTACGGGGCTGAACTCTTTGTCCCTTTAACAGGAGATGATGAAGGAGGATGTGGTGTGTGAGCCCGTTGCCATGGACAGTGAGGACGTCTTGTTCCTGCTCTATACGTCAGGCAGCACAGGGAAACCTAAGGGTCTGGTTCATACACAGGCTGGTTACCTGCTGTACACCTCCCTGACACACAGGGTGAGGGTCTGGTTACCTGCTGTACACCTCCCTTACACACAGGGTGAGGGTCTGGTAAACACACACACACACACACCCTATAGAAAAAACACCTGTATGAACCAGGCTGGTGTGCATGTTTACCAACACATGGCCTAACCTTTAACCATCTAAACAGCTGCTCTTAGTTACCTTTCCTTTCCAACATGGCTAACCTTTAACCAGCTAAACAGCTGTTCTTAGTTACCTTTCCAACATGGCTAACCTTTTAACCAGCTAAACAGCTGCTCTTAGTTACCTTTCCTTTCCAACATGGCTAACCTTTAACCAGCTAAACAGCTGCTCTTAGTTACCTTTCCAACATGGCTAACCTTTTAACCAGCTAAACAGCTGCTCTTAGTTCCCTTTCCAACATGGCTAACCTTTTAACCAGCTAAACAGCTGCTCTTAGTTCCCTTTCCTTTCCAACATGGCTAACCTTTAACCAGCTAAACAGCAGCTCTTAGTTACCTTTCCAACATGGCTAACCTTTAACCAGCTAAACAGCTGCTCTTAGTTCCCTTTCCTTTCCAACATGGCTAACCTTTTAACCAGCTAAACAGCTGCTCTTAGTTCCCTTTCCAACATGGCTAACCTTTTAACCAGCTAAACAGCTGCTCTTAGTTACCTTTCCAACATGGCTAACCTTTTAACCAGCTAAACAGCTGCTCTTAGTTACCTTTCCAACATGGCTAACCTTTAACCAGCTAAACAGCTGCTCTTAGTTACCTTTCTAGCTAATAGGCTAAGTTAGAGATGAACTTCCTCTTCCAATTAAAGTTAGGGGAGGTCGAAATAATGAACATCTATCTACAAAATCTATTAATTTTAAAATGTTAATGACTTCTCCTTGCCATTATCATTCACCTGATGATAAGACAAGACGTAAAATATATATATTTTTTATGTTAACATCCAGTGTGACGGGGGACCCTGAGTCTCCGGTTTACCTGGGTGGGTTGAAGACCCCTGATCTAGACCAGTACCTATTGCCTAACCTCTTTCCTCTATCGTCCTCTCTCCTTCAGTATGTGTTCAACTACCATGACGGGGATGTGTTTGGCTGTGTGGCGGACATCGGCTGGATAACAGGTCACAGCTACATCGTCTATGGCCCTCTGTGTAATGGAGGAACCACCGTTCTGTTTGAGAGTACACCAGTGTACCCCAACCCAGGTGACAATAGACTACTAAGGTTTTTTACAACCTGTACTTCAACGTGTTTACAACTTAAATCTGAACTCACCATTCCACTATAAATATCTTAGGAAACAGGTGCTATCTAGAACCTAAAAGGGGTCTTTGGCTGTCCCCATAGGAGAACCCTTTGAAGAACCATTTTTGGTTTCCAGGTAGAAGAACCCTTTTGAGTTCCATGTAAAACCCTTTCCACATAGGGTTCTACATGGAACCCAAAAGAGTTCTACCTGGAACCAAAAAGGGAACCAGGAAGGGTTCTCCTATGGGGACAGCCAAAGACCCCTTATGGAACACTTTTTTTCTAAGAGTATTCTGTCATTGAGAGAACATTTCTGTCTTGTGAAAAGTTCAGCATTGAGGCCTGTAAGACACAACAAACGTTTTAGGCCCAAACATTAGGTTTTATGTGCTGCCTAGCAATGTGTAAAATAAGTTAACATTAGAACAGTTCTCTGTATGTTCTGTGAATGAACCTTTTCTGTCTTCTACGAGTGACAGTACGATACCAGCACATCTGGTGATGTTACAGGCAGGTACTGGGAGATGGTGGAGAGGCTGGAGATCAACCAGTTTTACGGTGCTCCCACGGCCATCAGGCTGCTGCTGAAATACGGAGACGAGTGGGTGCAGAATTACAACCGCTCCTCCTTAAAAACCCTGGGCTCTGGTAGGTCAAACCTTACAACAACAGGACTCTCTTTCTCCTTTTTATGTTGAGAATGGTGGCGAAGGAGATGGCTGACGTTTTACGATCCCGTAACCAATTGGGATGTTGTTGTTTTTTCGCGTTATTTGTTATCTTATTTTGTATATAATGTTTCTGCCACTTTGTTTTATGACTGCTGCTGTTTCATTATTTGTAACTTTTCTTTTCTTTTTTTACTTATATATTTTTAACATAACAGTTTTTCTTCTTAAAAACGTATTAAGGCATTGTTGGTTAAGGGCTTGTAAGTAAGCATTTCACTGTTGTATTCGGCACGTGACAAATAACATTTGATTTGGTTTGATTAGACCTCAGGAGAATATCCTGCTGAATACCATAAACCTAAGGAGAATATCCTGCTGAATACCATAAACCTAAGGAGAATATCCTGCTGAATACCATATACCTCATCATAGACCTCAGGAGAATATCCTGCTGAATAGCATAGACCTAAGGAGAATATCCTGCTGAATACCATAGACCTCATCATAGACCTCAGGAGAATATCCTGCTGAATAGCATAGACCTCATCATAGACCTCAGGAGAATATCCCGCTGAATACCATAAACCTAAGGAGAATATCCTGCTGAATACCATAAACCTAAGGAGAATATCCTGCTGAATACCATAGACCTCATCATAGACCTCAGGAGAATATCCTGCTGAATAGCATAGACCTCATCATAGACCTCAGGAGAATATCCCGCTGAATACCATAGACCTCAGGAGAATATCCTGCTGAATACCATAGACCTCAGGAGAATATCCTGCTGAATAGCATAGACCTCATCATAGACCCCAGGATAATATTCTGCTGAATACCATAGACCTCATCATAGACCTCAGGAGAATATCCTGCTGAATACCATAGACCTCAGGAGAATATCCTGCTGAATACCATAGACCTCAGGAGAATATCCTGCTGAATACCATAGACCTCATCATAAACCTCAGGAGAATATCCTGCTGAATACCATAGACCTCATCATAGACCTCAAAAGAATATCCCGCTGAATACCATAGACCTCATCATAGACCTCAGGAGAATATCCTGCTGAATACCATAGACCTCATCATAGACCTCAGGAGAATATCCTGCTGAATACCATAGACCTCATCATAGACCTCAGGAGAATATCCCGCTGAATACCATAGACCTCATCATAGACCTCAGGAGAATATTCTGCTGAATACCATAGACCTCATCATAGACCTCAGGAGAATATCCTGCTGAATACCATAGACCTCAGGAGAATATCCTGCTGAATACCATAGACCTCAGGAGAATATCCTGCTGAATACCATAGACCTCATCATAAACCTCAGGAGAATATCCTGCTGAATACCATAGACCTCATCATAGACCTCAGGAGAATATCCCGCTGAATACCATAGACCTCATCATAGACCTCAGGAGAATATCCTGCTGAATACCATAGACCTCATCATAGACCTCAGGAGAATATCCTGCTGAATACCATAGACATCATCATAGACCTCAGGAGAATATCCTGCTGAATACCATAGACCTCATCATAGACCTCAGGAGAATATCCTGCTGAATACCATAGACCTCAGGAGAATATCCTGCTGAATACCATAGACCTCAGGAGAATATCCTGCTGAATACCATAGACCTCATCATAGACCTCAGGAGAATATCCCGCTGAATACCATAGACCTCATCATAGACCTCAGGAGAATATCCTGCTGAATACCATAGACCTCATCATAGACCTCAGGAGAATATCCTGCTGAATACCATAGACCTCATCATAGACCTCAGGAGAATATCCTGCTGAATACCATAGACCTCATCATAGACCTCAGGAGAATATCCTGCTGAATACCATAGACCTCAGGAGAATATCCTGCTGAATACCATAGACCTCAGGAGAATATCCTGCTGAATACCATAGACCTCATCATAGACCTCATGAGAATATCCTGCTGAATACCATAGACCTCATCATAGACCTCAGGAGAATATCCTGCTGAATACCATAGACCTCAGGAGAATATCCTGCTGAATACCATAGACCTCAGGAGAATATCCTGCTGAATACCATACACCCCATAGACAATAGCCCTACAGTGTGATGGGATACATAGACAGCAGTCTACAGTGTGATGGATCCATACAGCAGTCTACAGTGTGATGGATTCATAGACAGCAGTCTACAGTGTGATGGATCCATAGAGAGCAGTCTACAGTGTGATGGGTCCATAGACAGCAGTCTACAGTGTGATGGATCCATAGACAGCAGTCTACAGTGTAATAGTATACTGTAGTAGTAGTAGTAGTAGTAGTAGTAGTGTATACTGTTTCAGTACAGCAGGCAGTGTTGTGCTGATGGTATGTTAACATGATACTGTAGTAGTAGGTACTTGAGCCTTTGCTGTGGTTGCCAATGCATGACGAAGGCCTGTCATGTCGCCAGGCGAGGGTAAAGGTTTGACCTCTAAAGAGAGTCTACATATGTAATGGAACACGTGGGTCGTGCTAGGCCGGGGCATGGAATTATCTAGACAGCACATCGTAAACATGTCCTGTCTTCTTCCTGTCCTCTTCATGTCCTCTTCCCCATGAACCCATCCAACACCGAGGCATGGGAGTGTTAAAACCTGGAGGGCTCCTCCTATCATTTCCATTCACTGTGGAATGGAACCCTCTAGGTTGTTTAATCCTGTGGTGCTGTCTCCCCTGTGGTGCTGTCTCCCCTGTGGTGCTGTCTCCCTGGGGTGCTGTCTCCCTGTGGTGTTGTCTCCCCTGTGGTGCTGTCTCCCTGGGGTGCTGTCTCCCTGTGGTGCTGTCTCCCTGGGTGCTGTCTCCCCTGTGGTGCTGTCTCCCTGTGGTGCTGTTAACCCTGTCCTTTCATGTTTCCTCTGCAGTGGGTGAACCCCTCAACACAGAAGCTTGGGAGTGGTACCATCGGGTGGTGGGGGACGGACGCTGCCCTGTGGTCGACACCTGGTGGCAGACAGGTAATGACTGACCTTTAACCTTGCTACTTAAAACATAGATTTACTACAACTTAATTTCTTACACAGAATGTGCTGTATGCAGAATACTGTATGAGATCAGGGTGTTTCTTAAAATGCGCAAGCACGCAAGTTTGAGCACGGGAGGGAAATCAAAGTATTCGAAACAGAGCATGGAGGGCACTTCTCGCAAAGAAGTATGACTTAACCATGTAAAAAAAAAATGAAGCTCATTTTTCTTGAAATCAATGGCAGCCATTATTTGAGCTGAAGCAAGAGAAAATACACTCAGACTTCGGAATGAAATGTTGCCTATTCACATCTCGTAGGTTGCCTGGCTAAAATATTTAATCTGGATACGGTAATAAATACATGTTGTGTTATTTTTGTCATGTTTACCCGCGTACATACCGTATATAGCAAGCCCATAATAAGCCAATAGGGATAACTGGCTAGCTACTAGTACTGTTAGCTAGCCAGATAGCAACAAATAATTGTTAGCTAGCTACCCATTGACATCTATCTATCTTGCATAATATTAGTTTTAGGTCATTTTTGCCTGTTAAACTATCTGGTTAGCTACATTATTACGATTCACGTATAGCTAATTGACAGTTATGTAAAACAGTTGCTTAGTGTATATCTTGTTTCGTC
The DNA here is from genome assembly GCF_045791955.1 of Oncorhynchus clarkii lewisi. Taxonomy (NCBI): domain Eukaryota; kingdom Metazoa; phylum Chordata; class Actinopteri; order Salmoniformes; family Salmonidae; genus Oncorhynchus; species Oncorhynchus clarkii. The sequence goes on from NW_027258375.1 coordinate 21,893, forward strand.
TCTATTGCCATTGTTGTCCTGGCTGGAAGATGGTTCAGTGAATGGGTACTGTAAGTCCATAGTAAGCCAATAGGGCTAACTGGCTAGCTAGCTAGCCATAAAGAATTGGTAGCTACCCACAAAAAATGAAGATCTACCTTGCATAACATTCGTTTTAGGTCATTTTTGCCTGTTTAACTAGCTGGCTAGCTAGATTATTACGATTCACATATCTAGCTGATAATTATGAAGTAAAACACTTGCTTTGTGTATATCTTGTTTGGTCTCTATTGTTGTCATTGTCCTGGATGGAAGAAGGTTCAGTGAATGGGGAGGTGCAGTCAGAGGTAATACAGTAGGGGGAGTGCTGCTCAGCGTGAGGTAATACAGTAGGGGGAGGAGCAGCGTGAGGTAATACAGTAGGGGGAGTGCTGCTCGGCGTGAGGTAATACAGTAGGGGGAGTGCTGCTCAGTGTGAGGTAATACAGTAGGGGGAGTGCTGCTCAGTGTGAGGTAATACAGTAGGGGGAGTGCTGAGGTAATACAGTAGGGGGAGTGCTGCTCAGCGTGAGGTAATACAGTAGGGGGAGTGCTGCTCAGCGTGAGGTAATACAGTAGGGGGAGGAGCAGCGTGAGGTAATACAGTAGGGGGAGTGCTGCTCGGCGTGAGGTAATACAGTAGGGGGAGTGCTGAGGTAATACAGTAGGGGGAGTGGGAGGTAATACAGTAGGAGGAGTGCTGAGGTAATACAGTAGGGGGAGTGCTGAGGTAATACAGTAGGGGGAGTGCTGAGGTAATACAGTAGGAGGAGTGCTGAGGTAATACAGTAGGGGGAGTGCTGAGGTAATACAGTAGGAGGAGTGCTGAGGTAATACAGTAGGAGTGCTGAGGTAATACAGTAGGGGGAGTTCTGAGGTAATACAGTAGGAGGAGTGTGAGGTAATACAGTAGGGGGAGTGCTGCTCAGCGTGAGGTAATACAGTAGGGGGAGTGTGAGGTAATACAGTAGGAGGAGTGTGAGGTAATACAGTTGGGGGAGTGCTGCTCAGCGTGAGGTAATACAGTAGAGGGAGTGTTGCTCAGCTTGAGGTAATACAGTAGGGGGGGTGCTGCTCGGTGTGAGGTAATACAGTAGGGGGAGGTGCAGCGTGAGGTAATACAGTAGGGGGAGTGCTGCTCAGTGTGAGGTAATACAGTAGGGGGAGTGCTGTTCAGCGTGAGGTAATACAGTAGGGGGAGTGCTGCTCAGCGTGAGGTAATACAGTAGGGGGAGTGCTGCTTAGCGTGAGGTAATACAGTAGGGGGAGTGCTGCCCAGCGTGAGGTAATACAGTAGGGGGAGTGCTGCCCAGCGTGAGGTAATACAGTAGGGGGAGTATTTCTCAAATGTATAGTTTTATGTGTTCTACTCACTCTCGTTCCTCACGAGAACGTACTCAAGAGAACGCGGTCGGAGAATGCGCTCGGGGCATATTGAGAAACAGCCCATTTTTGTATTTATTTTATTTTACCTTTATTTAACCAGGTAGGCTAGTTGAGAACAAGTTCTCATTTACAACTGCGACCTGGCCAAGATAAAGCATAGCAGTGTGAACAGACAACAACACAGAGTTACACATGGAGTAAACAATAAACAAGTCAATAACACAGTAGAAAAAAAAGAGAGTCTATATACATTGTGTGCAAAAGGCACGAGGAGGTAGGCGAATAATTACAATTTTGCAGATTAACACTGGAGTGATAAATGATCCGATGGTCATGTGCAGGTAGAGATACTGGTGTGCGAAAGAGCAGAAAAGTAAATAAATATAAACAGTATGGGGATGAGGTAGGTCAAATTGGGTGGGCTATTTACCGATAGACTATGTACAGCTGCACCATGTGACAACCTAAAGGGACAGCTCAACCTAGTGTTGCAAACACTGTAAACATAGTTCTGCAATGCTTATTGAAGAGCTTTTCGGTTCTTGTTTAGTTCCTTCTTTAAGGAAAAACGGTTCCCTCAGTACTAGTTCTTATGAAGGGGGCTTTTTTTTTTAGCTTCTTTTGTTGAGTGGGGGGGAAAAGTTTTCTTTTTTTGTATCACAGACCATTCTCTTCTCTGTTGATGGTTGTAGATTAGTGTACCGTACAGTGTGAGCTGTTCTGTCTGAGTTGGGTCTACTGCTCTGTGTGGAGCTGGTCTGGTTGCCTGCCAACATAAGCACAATCAGAAATGTTGAGTTGGTGAACTTTCTAGGGAGTGCTTTTTAACCACCAGGAAGAACAATCAGTCTTAAAGGGGAGAGACTGGTCCGATCATCTCATCAAGAAATATACTATTATGCACGCACGCACGCACACACATAGCCACACACACAGACACACTCTACACACCCTGCTCTCCGGCCAATCGAATTAAATTGTTTTTTTTTATCCCTTCTGGACTGCATCAAACCAGATGTTATTTTAATACTGCCAGATATCTGACCCCAGAGCGGCAGCAGCAGAGGCAGACAGAGGAACTTGGAAACAAACACTTTGTTGCAATACAATTTCACTCTCTCTCCTTGTTCTTTGTGACTGTAAGTCGCTCCGGATAAGAGTGTCTGCTAAAAGAGTGTCTGCTACATTGTACATTAGCTAGCCTGCTCTGATGGCTCACCACCAGTTACATTGTACATCAGCTAGCCTGCTCTGATGGCTCACCACCAGTTACATTGTACATTAGCTAGCCTGCTCTGAGGGCTCACCACCAGTTACATTGTACATTAGCTAGCCTGCTCTGGGGGCTCACCACCAGTTACATTGTACATTAGCTAGCCTGCTCTGAGGGCTCACCACCAGTTACATTGTACATTAGCTAGCCTGCTCTGAGGGCTCACCACCAGTTACATTGTACATTAGCTAGCCTGCTCTGGGGGCTCACCACCAGTTACATTGTACATTAGCTAGCCTGCTCTGAGGGCTCACCACCAGTTACATTGTACATTAGCTAGCCTGCTCTGGGGGCTCACCACCAGTTACATTGTTCATTAGCTAGCCTGCTCTGGGGGCTCACCACCAGTTACATTGTACATTAGCTAGCCTGCTCTGGGGGCTCCCCACCAGTTACATTGTACATTAGCTAGCCTGCTCTGAGGGCTCCCCACCAGTTACATTGTACATTAGCTAGCCTGCTCTGATGGCTCACCACCAGTTACATTGTACATTAGCTAGCCTGCTCTGATGGCTCACCACCAGTTACATTGTACATTAGCTAGCCTGCTCTGATGGCTCCCCACCAGTTACATTGTACATTAGCTAGCCTGCTCTGATGGCTCACCACCAGTTACATTGTTCATTAGCTAGCCTGCTCTGAGGGCTCCCCACCAGTTACATTGTACATTAGCTAGCCTGCTCTGATGGCTCCCCACCAGTTACATTGTACATTAGCTAGCCTGCTCTGAGGGCTCACCACCAGTTACATTGTACATTAGCTAGCCTGCTCTGATGGCTCACCACCAGTTACATTGTACATTAGCTAGCCTGCTCTGATGGCTCACCACCAGTTACATTGTACATTAGCTAGCCTGCTCTGAGGGCTCCCCACCAGTTACATTGTACATTAGCTAGCCTGCTCTGAGGGCTCACCACCAGTTACATTGTACATTAGCTAGCCTGCTCTGAGGGCTCACCACTAGTTACATTGTACATTAGCTAGCCTGCTCTGATGGCTCACCACCAGTTACATTGTACATTAGCTAGCCTGCTCTGAGGGCTCCCCACCAGTTACATTGTACATTAGCTAGCCTGCTCTGATGGCTCACCACCAGTTACATTGTACATTAGCTAGCCTGCTCTGAGGGCTCACCACCAGTTACATTGTACATTAGCTAGCCTGCTCTGAGGGCTCCCCACCAGTTACATTGTACATTAGCTAGCCTGCTCTGAGGGCTCACCACCAGTTACATTGTACATTAGCTAGCCTGCTCTGAGGGCTCACCACCAGTTACATTGTTCATTAGCTAGCCTGCTCTGATGGCTCCCCACCAGTTACATTGTACATTAGCTAGCCTGCTCTGATGGCTCCCCACCAGTTACATTGTTCATTAGCTAGCCTGCTCTGGGGGCTCACCACCAGTTACATTGTACATTAGCTAGCCTGCTCTGAGGGCTCACCACCAGTTACATTGTACATTAGCTAGCCTGCTCTGGGGGCTCACCACCAGTTACATTGTTCATTAGCTAGCCTGCTCTGGGGGCTCACCACCAGTTACATTGTACATTAGCTAGCCTGCTCTGAGGGCTCACCACCAGTTACATTGTTCATTAGCTAGCCTGCTCTGGGGGCTCACCACCAGTTACATTGTACATTAGCTAGCCTGCTCTGAGGGCTCCCCACCAGTTACATTGTACATTAGCTAGCCTGCTCTGATGGCTCACCACCAGTTACATTGTACATTAGCTAGCCTGCTCTGAGGGCTCCCCACCAGTTACATTGTACATTAGCTAGCCTGCTCTGATGGCTCACCACCAGTTACATTGTACATTAGCTAGCCTGCTAGGGTCAATACCTCACACACCTTTGTTTGAATAGAAAGCTATATCGTTTGCTGCATTGTAACCAATTCTATCGTTACGTAAGTTGAAAATAGCCTACAATAACAGGCCTGTAAACATGTAAAAACATGTTTTAAAACCATATCTGATTTGAGGCTAATCTAACAAAAAATTCAGGTTGACCTTATATATTTCAGTCCTCAATCGCACCAAATTACAGTCATTGAGTAATTAAAATAAATTCACCGGAATAATGTTAATTATCACACAAGGGGCATATTAAAGGGGCAATCTGGGATTGGTACATCAATTTTGAGACTTTTAAATGAATGATGTATTGCCATTTGTTGTCGTTGTTTCAATCCCAGGCTGCCCCTTTAATATTTATAATTAAACATGCATAATTTAGCATGGAGCATTAATGACACAGATATGACCCAAATACCCTACCTCAGAACAGAGGATTATGTCGTTATGTCCAGATTTTCCAATTAGCACTAAATTGCATTATTGGTAATTCCTGGCAGTTTGATCTATGTGCAAAACAAGTCCATTACAGGGGCAAATAAGGAGATTTGACTGGTTGGCTGGCTGGTTGACTGACTGGCTGGCTGGCTGGCTGACTGCTGGCTGGCTGACTGCCTGGCCGGCTGACTGGCTAGTTGACTGGCTGGCTGACTGGTTGGCTGACTTGCTGACTGGCTGGCTGGCTGGCTGGCTGACTGGCTGGTTGACTGACTGGCTGGCTGACTTGCTGACTGGCTGGCTGGTTGACTGACTGGCTGGCTGGCTGAATGGCTGGCTGACTGCCTGGCTGGCTGGCTGGCTGACTGCCTGGCTGGCTGGCTGACTACCTGGCTGACTGCCTGGCTGGCTGGCTAGTTGGCTGACTGCCTGGCTGACTGCCTGGCTGGCTGACTGGCTAGTTGACTGGTTGGCTGACTGGCTGGCTGACTGGTTGGCTGACTTGCTGACTGGCTGGCTGACTGGCTGGTTGACTGACTGGCTGGCTGCCTGACTTGCTGACTGGATGGCTGGTTGACTGACTGGCTGGCTGGTTGGCTGACTGGCTGGCTGACTGCCTGGTTGGTTGACTGGCTAGTTGACTGGCTGGCTTGGCTGACTGGCTGACTGGCTAGTTGACTGGCTGGCTGATTGGTTGGCTGACTGGCTAGCTAGCTGACTGGCTAGTTGACTGCCTGGCTGGCTGACTGGTTGGCTGACTGGCTGACTGACTGCTTGGCTGGCTGACTGGTTGGCACCTTGCCCCTGTGTGGGATGTTAATCTGTGGTGTCCTAGTTCTATGGAGACCCTGGGTGCCTCATTTTACAGTGCACTACTTTAGACCAGGACCCATAGTAGTGCACTACTTTAAACCAGAATCCATAGTAGTGCACTACTTTAGACCAGGGCCCATAGTAGTGCACTACTTCTGATCAGGACCCATAGTAGTGCACTACTTCTGATCAGGACCCATAGTAGTGCACTACTTTAGACCAGGACCCATAGTAGTGCACTACATCTGATCAGGACCCATAGTAGTGCACTACTTTAGACCAGAACCCATAGTAGTGCACTACATCTGATCAGGACCCATAGTAGTGCACTACTTTAGACCAGGACCCATAGTAGTGGACTACTTTAGACCAGGACCCATAGTAGTGCACTCTAAAGGGAATAGGGTGCCATTTGGGACTCAATCCTCTGTCAGTCCAGCTCCACACCAGCCAGATTAGCAGGGTAGATTAGCCGATTAGTAGATTAGCACGGCCTGGTCGCAGGATAGAGTCAAACCTAATTGCATTTAATTGACTTTTAACATGACCGTAATTCTCTCATCGACATCTGTAGCTAAAGGATCCGGGCTTATTATGCTGACAGACTGACAAACTGGTTGTTTACAAAAGCTTGTTCTGGTTCTCTTTGCCGTCTCCTTTTTCCTCATCAACCTTTAATCTCCTCTTAACTTTCTCTAGTTTTTTAAATTTATTGATTGTATTTTTTTAGGGGGAAGATCAGCTTTAACAATTGCGGAAAGATTGTAGCTTCCATCAATGTAATTGTCTGCATCATTTCCAATCCCCCATATATTTGTTGGGTAAATCTATGTATAAAATCTATGTATTATTTTACATATATATTTCTTAAAATATATTTTCCTTCTTTATTATTTTCCACTAACCTACCAGCCCTAATTGTAGAACTTACTCTAGTCTTTATACTGTGACATTTTGTTTGGAGATCTCTTCAGGGGCCACAACAACATGGTGTGGTCAATGTTTAGGCCTTGTTCAAAACCTTGAAAAGACATTTGCCTATTCAGTCATATCCCGATCAGTGAAGAGAGCACTTTCCAGTGTTCATATAGGGCTTTAGATTCCTTAGAAAAGCAGTTCTCTCTCATCGACGTATTATTCCCGTCTCTCCAGAGACCGGTGGGATCTGCATCGCTCCCAGGCCGGCGGACCCAGAGGCGGAGATCGTTCCGGGCATGGCCATGCGACCGTTTTACGGGATCAAGCCGGCACTGCTGGACACTGATGTAGTGACTGGCGATGGCGTGCTAGTCCATTGAGGGGGGGGTGGGGCTCTCTCTCTCTCCCCTCCTCCCTCTATCTCTCTCTCTCTCTCCCCTCCTCCCTCTCTCTCTCTCTCTCTCTCCCCTCCTCCCTCTCTCTCTCACTCTCTCTCTTTCTCTCTCTATCTCTCTCTCCCCTCCTCCCTCTCTCTCTCTCCCCTCCTCCCTCTTTCTCCCTCTCTCTATCTCTCTCTCTCTCCCCTCACTCTCTCTCTCTCTCTCTCTCTCCCCTCCTCCCTCTCTCTCTCTCTCTCTCTCTCCCCTCCTCCCTCTCTCTCTCTCTCTCTCTCTCTCCCCTCTCACTCTCTCTCTTTCTCTCTCTATCTCTCTCTCTCTCTCTCCCCTCTCACTCTCTCTCTCTCTCCCCTCCTCCCTCTCTCTCTCTCCCCTCCTCCCTCTTTCTCCCTCTCTCTCCTCTCCTCCCTCTCTCTATCTCTCTCTCTCTCTTTCTCTCTCTCTCTCTCTCTCTCTCTCTCTCCCCTCCTCCCTATTTCTCTGTCTCTTGCTCTCTATTTCTCTCTCCCTCTTTATTTCTCTCTCTCTCTCTTTCTCTCTCCCTCTTTCTCTCCTCACTAAGAGCCACAACATTCTCTGACCAGCTGGTAATCTGTTGTTGGGGCTTCCCAGCTGTCTGGTCTGCTTGGAAGCATTCTGATATCCCACTTCCCTCTTCCACACACAATACTGTCACTCTGCTGTCTATTCAACCAGACATTGTGTTGTGTGTGGAGCGGAGTGTCTCGTCCGGAACCACATGACTCCTGCTGTGACGGGGATCCCTGTTCAATCCCCTACGAATTTCTGATCCCTCTATTCTGTCTCCTATCCTGTCATAAAAATAATAAAATGCGTAAGGAGTTTGGATTTTTTTTTCTTCGAAATAGTAATGTTGTGTGTTGTATCCAGGGTGAAGTGCTGAGTTCCAATGATTCGACTGGAGCTTTGTGTATCTCCCAGGCCTGGCCTGGTATGGCCCGGACAATCCACAACCACCACCAGAGATTCACAGAGACATATTTTCAGCCTTATCCAGGTACAGACAAACCAACCCATCCAGACTTTAAAAACGAGCGTTCTACAATCTGCTCAATTTCCTGTCTTTCTCAGGCTGAGACTAGCGCTCTGCGATAATCAATACTGTCCCCTAAATCACGCCACTAGTAGATTTCTTCTCCACCGCTCCAAGGAAGGCTATTACCAGATCGTCGGCCGTCTCGATGATGTCATCAACGTGAGCGGTCACCGGCTTGGGACTGCGGAACTAGAGGATGTGGTGGTATGTACGATCAAATCAAATCAAATCAAATGTATTTATATAGCCCTTCGTACCCAGCCTAAAACCCCAAACAGCAAGCAATGCAGGTGTAGAAGCACGATCATAATCATGTTTAGTTTAGGTTATTAATTCAACCATTTAAAAAAAAAAAACAAGCACACATACAATTTGAAAAAGCCATACATAATCATGGAGGATAACACACAATACAGTCTGGGACTTATTTCCATTGTTAAATCATGGAGGATAACACACAATACAGTCTGGGACTTATTTCCATTGTTAAATCATGGAGGATAACACACAATACAGTCTGGGACTTATTTCCATTGTTAAATCATGGAGGATAACACACAATAAATTCTGGGACTTATTTCCATTGTGGTCCCCTGAGACAAGATGGCTAGACAAGATCGTGATGTGACCAAATGTCCTTCTCAAAATAACTTCACGATCAGTGGTGTAGCAGAAAGTAAACGCACGTACCCCATCTTTTACAGAAAAACGCACTTTAATTTTTTAACTAGGCAAGTCAGTTAAGAACAAATTCTTATTTTCAATGACGGCCTAGGAACAGTGGGTTAACTGCCTGTTCAGGGGCAGAATGACAGATTGTCAGCTCGGGGATTTGAATTTGCAACCTTCTGGTTACTAGTCCAACGCTCTAACCACTAGGCTACCCTGCCGCCCCTTCACTTTAACCACTAGGCTACCCTGCCGCCCCCCACTCTAACCACCAGGCTACCCTGCCGCCTCTACACTCTAACCACTAGGCTACCCTGCCGCCTCTACACTCTAACCACTAGGCTACCCTGCCGCCCCTCCACTCTAACCACTAGGCTACCCTGCCGCCCCTCCACTCTAACCACTAGGCTACCCTGCCGCCCCTCCACTCTAACCACTAGGCTACCCTGCCGCCCCTCCACTCTAACCACTAGGCTACCCTGCCGCCCCTCCACTCTAACCACTAGGCTACCCTGCCCCCTCTACACTCTAACCACTAGGCTACCCTGCCCCCTCTACACTCTAACCACTAGGCTACCCTGCCGCCTCTACACTCTAACCACTAGGCTACCCTGCCGCCTCTACACTCTAACCACTAGGCTACCCTGCCGCCCCTCCACTCTAACCACTAGGCTACCCTGCCCCCTCTACACTCTAACCACTAGGCTACCCTGCCACCCCTCCACTCTAACCACTAGGCTACCCTGCCGCCTCTACACTCTAACCACTAGGCTACCCTGCCGCCTCTACACTCTAACCACTAGGCTACCCTGCCGCCCCTCCACTCTAACCACTAGGCTACCCTGCCGCCCCTCCACTCTAACCACTAGGCTACCCTGCCGCCCCTACACTCTAACCACTAGGCTACCCTGCCGCCTCTACACTCTAACCACTAGGCTACCCTGCCGCCCCTCCACTCTAACCACTAGGCTACCCTGCCGCCCCTCCACTCTAACCACTAGGCTACCCTGCCGCCCCTCCACTCTAACCACTAGGCTACCCTGCCGCCCCTCCACTCTAACCACTAGGCTACCCTGCCGCCCCTCCACTCTAACCACTAGGCTACCCTGCCCCCTCTGCACTCTAACCACTAGGCTACCCTGCCCCCTCTACACTCTAACCACTAGGCTACCCTGCCGCCTCTACACTCTAACCACTAGGCTACCCTGCCGCCTCTACACTCTAACCACTAGGCTACCCTGCCGCCCCTCCACTCTAACCACTAGGCTACCCTGCCCCCTCTACACTCTAACCACTAGGCTACCCTGCCGCCCCTCCACTCTAACCACTAGGCTACCCTGCCGCCTCTACACTCTAACCACTAGGCTACCCTGCCGCCTCTACACTCTAACCACTAGGCTACCCTGCCGCCCCTCCACTCTAACCACTAAGCTACCCTGCCGCCCCTCCACTCTAACCACTAGGCTACCCTGCCGCCCCTACACTCTAACCACTAGGCTACCCTGCCGCCTCTACACTCTAACCACTAGGCTACCCTGCCGCCCCTCCACTCTAACCACTAGGCTACCCTGCCGCCCCTCCACTCTAACCACTAGGCTACCCTGCCGCCCCTCCACTCTAACCACTAGGCTACCCTGCCGCCCCTACACTCTAACCACTAGGCTACCCTGCCGCCCCTCCACTCTAACCACTAGGCTACCCTGCCGCCTTTACACTCTAACCACTAGGCTACCCTGCCGCCCCTCCACTCTAACCACTAGGCTACCCTGCCGCCCCTCCACTCTAACCACTAGGCTACCCTGCTGCCTCTACACTCTAACCACTAGGCTACCCTGCCGCCCCTCCACTCTAACCACTAGGCTACCCTGCCGCCTCTACACTCTAACCACTAGGCTACCCTGCCGCCTCTACACTCTAACCACTAGGCTACCCTGCCGCCCCTCCACTCTAACCACTAGGCTACCCTGCCGCCCCTCCACTCTAACCACTAGGCTACCCTGCCGCCCCTACACTCTAACCACTAGGCTACCCTGCCGCCTCTACACTCTAACCACTAGGCTACCCTGCCGCCCCTCCACTCTAACCACTAGGCTACCCTGCTGCCTCTACACTCTAACCACTAGGCTACCCTGCCGCCCCTCCACTCTAACCACTAGGCTACCCTGCCGCCTCTACACTCTAACCACTAGGCTACCCTGCCGCCTCTACACTCTAACCACTAGGCTACCCTGCCGCCCCTCCACTCTAACCACTAGGCTACCCTGCCGCCCCTCCACTCTAACCACTAGGCTACCCTGCTGCCTCTACACTCTAACCACTAGGCTACCCTGCCACCCCTCCACTCTAACCACTAGGCTACCCTGCCGCCTCTACACTCTAACCACTAGGCTACCCTGCCGCCTCTACACTCTAACCACTAGGCTACCCTGCCGCCCCTCCACTCTAACCACTAGGCTACCCTGCCGCCCCTCCACTCTAACCACTAGGCTACCCTGCCGCCCCTACACTCTAACCACTAGGCTACCCTGCCGCCTCTACACTCTAACCACTAGGCTACCCTGCCGCCCCTCCACTCTAACCACTAGGCTACCCTGCCGCCTCTACACTCTAACCACTAGGCTACCCTGCCGCCCCTCCACTCTAACCACTAGGCTACCCTGCCGCCTCTACACTCTAACCACTAGGCTACCCTGCCGCCTCTACACTCTAACCACTAGGCTACCCTGCCGCCCCTCCACTCTAACCACTAGGCTACCCTGCCGCCCCTCCACTCTAACCACTAGGCTACCCTGCCGCCCCTACACTCTAACCACTAGGCTACCCTGCCGCCTCTACACTCTAACCACTAGGCTACCCTGTCGCCCCTCCACTCTAACCACTAGGCTACCCTGCCGCCCCTCCACTCTAACCACTAGGCTACCCTGCCGCCCCTCCACTCTAACCACTAGGCTACCCTGCCGCCCCTACACTCTAACCACTAGGCTACCCTGCCGCCCCTCCACTCTAACCACAAGGCTACCCTGCTGCCTCTACACTCTAACCACTAGGCTACCCTGCCGCCTCTACACTCTAACCACTAGGCTACCCTGCCACATTGAATGTATAGGGAGCATTACTTTAATTGGGCGGATCCATAATAAAATACAAATAATCACCATGAATGGCGGTCAGCGTTTACCCAACAATTTATTTTTACCACGACATCACTGATCACGATCATGAGTCCAAATGTTCCTATCAAAATGACTTCTTATTGCAGGACTTTACCCGAGTCTACACAAAAATCAGCTGAAATGATAAGCATATCGTATAAATGTCGCTTATCGTATCAATGTCCTTGTCGACGTTATTAACAGTTGGAACTGATTCCATGGCATTCTCTCCTAGAACCAGTGTCCTGCAGTGGCTGAGTCTGCTGCGATTGGCTATTCCCATGACATCAAAGGAGAGGGTGAGTGACATCGTGGAACTTTGACGTGCACCATGGTTACATGATTATACCAATTTACTTTTACCAATGGACTTTTCCACTTAACTCTCCACTCTTAGTGTCTAATTCAAGGAAATGTATCAACAACCGGGGTTGCCTAGGTTACTTTCTAAATGTAATCCGTTACAGTTAACGTCCAAAATTGTAATCCATAACGTAATTTATGGATTAGCCAAACTCAGTAACGCAATCTGATGACTTTCAGTTACTTTTAGATTACTTTCCCTTTAAGAGGCATTAGAAGAAGACAAAAAAGGATCCTTTAAACACATTTGGGTGTGTCATCACAGTGGTCTCTGATTGGTGGTCATCATTTGGGGTGTCATCATAGTGGTCTCTGATTGGTGGTCATCATTTGGTGTGTCATCATAGTGGTCTTTGATTGGTAGTCATCATCTGGTGTGTCATCATAGTGTTCTCTGATTGGTGGTCATCATCTGGTGTGTCATCATAGTCGTCTCTGATTGGTGGTCATCATCTGCTGTGTCATCATAGTGGTCTCTGATTGGTGGTCATCATAGTGGTCTCTGATTGGTGGTCATCATTTGGTGTGTCATCATAGTGGTCTCTGATTGGTAGTCATCATCTGGTGTGTCATCATAGTGGTCTCTGATTGGTGGTCATCATTTGGTGTGTCATCATAGTGGTCTCTGATTGGTTGGCATCATCTGGTGTGTCATCATAGTAGTCTCTGATTGGTGGTCATCATTTGGTGTGTCATCATAGTGGTCTCTGATTGGTGGTCATCATCTGGTGTGTCATCATAGTGGTCTCTGATTGGTGGTCATCATAGTGGTCTCTGATTGGTGGTCATCATCTGGTGTGTCATCATAGTGGTCTCTGATTGGTGGTCATCATTTGGTGTGTCATCATAGTGGTCTCTGATTGGTGGTCATCATCTGGTGTGTCATCATAGTGGTCTCTGATTGGTGGTCATCATCTGCTGTGTCATCATAGTGGTCTCTGATTGGTGGTCATCATTTGGGGTGTCATCATAGTGGTCTCTGATTGGTGGTCATCATTTGGTGTGTCATCATAGTGGTCTCTGATTGGTAGTCATCATCTGGTGTGTCATCATAGTGGTCTCTGATTGGTGGTCATCATTTGGTGTGTCATCATAGTGGTCTCTGATTTGTGGTCATCATTTGGTGTGTCATCATAGTGGTCTCTGATTGGTAGTCATCATCTGGTGTGTCATCATAGTGGTCTCTGATTGGTGGTCATCATTTGGTGTGTCATCATAGTGGTCTCTGATTTGTGGTCATCATTTGGTGTGTCATCATAGTGGTCTCTGATTGGTTGTCATCATTTGGTGTGTCATCATAGTGGTCTCTGATTGGTGGTCAGACTCACTCAGGTGAAACAAACTTAAACTTGTGCCTTTTGTCAGTGCTGAATTGAACGTCACTGAGAAAACAGAAAGGTGTCATGTATTTTTTAGCAAACATCCTTTCTGAATTTAAAATGAATCCAAGAAGTAATCCTCTAGTTTTTCCAAAGTAATCTGATTACAATATTATTGCTGGTAACGTAACTGATTACAGTTACAGTTTTTTTGGTAATCGGATTACAAGTAATCCGCCCCTCCCTTACCTGACTGCAGTTTGTAATCAGATTACAAGTAATCCGCCCCTCCCCTACCTGACTGCAGTTTGTAATCAGATTACAAGTAATCCGCCCCTCCCCTACCTGACTGCAGTTTGTAATCAGATTACAAGTAATTCGCCCCTACCCTACCTGACTGCAGTTTGTAATCAGATTACAAGTAATCCGCCCCTCCCCTACCTGACTGCAGTTTGTAATCAGATTACAAGTAATCCGCCCCTCCCCTACCTGACTGCAGTTTGTAATCAGATTACAAGTAATCCGCCCCTCCCCTACCTGACTGCAGTTTGTAATCAGATTACAAGTAATCTGCCCCTCCCCTACCTGACTGCAGTTTGTAATCAGATTACAAGTAATCCTCCCCTCCCCTACCTGACTGCAGTTTGTAATCAGATTACAAGTAATTCGCCCCTCCCCTACCTGACTGCAGTTTGTAATCAGATTACAAGTAATTCGCCCCTCCCCTACCTGACTGCAGTTTGTAATCAGATTACAAGTAATGCGCCCCTCCCCTACCTGACTGCAGTTTGTAATCAGATTACAAGTAATTCGCCCCTCCCCTACCTGACTGCAGTTTGTAATTAGATTACAAGTAATTCGCCCCTCCCCTACCTGACTGCAGTTTGTAATCAGATTACAAGTAATTCGCCCCTCCCCTACCTGACTGCAGTTTGTAATCAGATTACAAGTAATTCGCCCCTACCCCACCTGACTGCAGTTTGTAATCAGATTACAAGTAATTCGCCCCTACACCAACTGACTGCAGTTTGTAATCAGATTACAAGTAATTCGCCCCTCCCCTACCCTGTCGAGAACAAATATACCGATGACGTCTTTATTTCACCACCTTGATCCAAACAACTCTACGTGAACTTGACATAACCTTTAAGTGACCTTGTGCAAATGATGTAGCATGTCATATGCTAGACTATAGTAAACAACAAACAGATATTCTAGATATCTTTTGACCAATCAGATCACCTTCTTTTTTTTTTGCCAATAATTGGGCAAAAGATCAGAATTGGACCGCCTGTGTAAACGCAGCCTTTACGGCCATATAGGTGATCTACTGTCCTCTTCTCTGACCAGGTGTGTATGTATTTGTGGTGTTGAAGAAGGCAGTGATGGTTCAAGAGGAGGTTCTAGCTCAGCAGCTCAGAGAGATGGTGTCCAGGAGCATCGCCAAGTACGCCTGCCCAGACTTCATTCAGGTAGTACCACTAATACTGGTAGTCTAGTGGGGTCCATTCACTTGTGGTACTTTCAATCTTTGAACTCTCTGAACCTTCCCTCAGAGAGACTGAAAAACAGCTTCTATCTCAAGGCCATCAGACTGTTAAACAGCCATCACTAACATAGAGAGGCTGCTGTCAACATACTGACTCAAATCTCTGGCTATCAGACTGTTAAACAGCCATCACTAACATAGAGAGGCTGCTGCCAACATACAGACTCAAATCTCTGGCTATCAGACTGTTAAACATCCACCACTAACATAGAGAGGCTGCTGTCAACATACTGACTCAAATCTCTGGCTATCAGACTGTTAAACAGCCATCATTAACATAGAGAGGCTGCTGCCAACATACAGACTCAAATCTCTGGCTATCAGACTGTTAAACAGCCATCACTACCATAGAGAGGCTGCTGCCAACATACAGACTCAAATCTCTGGCTATCAGACTGTTAAACAAACATCACTAACATAGAGAGGCTGCTGCCAACATACAGACTCAAATCTCTGGCTATCAGACTGTTAAATAGCCATCACTAACATAGAGAGGCTGCTGCCAACATACTGACTCAAATCTCAATCCACTTAAATCATGAATAATTGGATGTAATAAATGTATCTCTAGTCACTTTAAACAATGCCACTTTATATAATGTTTACATACTCTACGTTACTCATCTCGTATGTATATACTGTACTCTATACCATCTACTGCATCTTGCCTATGCCGCACGGCCATATATTTATATGTACATATTCTTATTCCATCCCTTTACATTTGTGTGTATTAGGTAGTTGTTGTGAATTTGTTAGATTACTTGTTAGATATTACTGCATTGTCGGAACTAGAAGCACAAGCATTTGGCTACACTCGCATTAACATCTGCTAACCATGTGTATGTGACCAATAACATTTGATTTGCCTACTTTATAAAGGTCATAAACAATGTCCTAAAGTCTCACAAGACTGTCCTGAACATGACTTAATAACATTAACAGGCACAAACAGCTGGGTTGTGTTAAGTAGGTCACACTGTAGCAAAAAAAATAATTTTTGCAACAGAAAAAAAAGAAAAGCTGTGTTCTGGTAAACTTAAAGTTGTACCCTCCCCATTTCAAAACATTTTTTTTTTTTATGAAGGGAGGAAGGAAAGATACACTTTTAAAGTTTTCAAAACGGGGCTTTTATCTCTGTAGGTGGTGAGGTGTCTGCCAAAGACTCGCTCGGGAAAAATCATGCGTCGTGTCCTGAGGAAGGTCGTAGAGCGGAACACGGACGAGCTGGGGGACCTCAGCACGCTAGACGACCCTGACTCCGTACACGAGGTCATCAGGGGTCACCGACGTCTCCGTGGCGACGGCAAGCAGCAGTAACAACAGGGTATTAAAGGGACACCACCAATTTATATATTTTTTGGGGGGACGACAGAACAAAAAAAACAGTTTTCAATGATATGGTGCTGGAGACAATGAATATGAGGTTAAACATTGGTGAAATGTCCCTTTAACTTATAGAACATTCACATACAGATGTATTGTGTGCACAGATGCTTCTGTCAGGACCAATAGAGAATCATCATACCAGTTGCATACATTATGTCTATGGGCAACAGTCTGAATGTTTAATCACGTTGAATAGACCTCGGTAACCCCTGCGTCCACATCCATTCCACAAACTACAGGGACGTGGAATACGCTGGGAGAACCTTGGATTTGTGTGTGTTGTTGTGAATTGTTGGATATTACTGCACCCGTTGGAGCTAGGAACACAAGCATTTTCGCTACACCCGCAATAACATCTGCTAAACATGTGTATGTGACCAAAAAAAACAGTTGTTTTGATATGAGAACCTAAAAATTTTTAAAAAAATAAGTTAGTAAAATGGTCTTGATTATTGCATGCTATTCTTCTTACTCTATTTCTTAAGTGTCTGTTCTGGATTACTGTTTATGAATTGAGAAGAAAGGTATTTTTAGTATTGTATGGATGTTTAAGAGTTTTAAACTTCTGTTTTTAGTGCATGATGCAAAAGCAGATTATATTACTTAACTTTGTTTTATACAGATTATAATTTGAGTAATATAGCAACAATAGGCAGCATTCTTTACTGGTCACTTCCTGTCTCATTAAAAATACACATTTTAATGTCAATTAAAAAAATAAACAACATGATCATTCATCACATTAAGACGTCAGTAAACAAAGACACAGTCCCCACAGCTTCACCTTGACAACAGTCCCACAGCTTCACCTTGACAACAGTCCCACAGCTTCACCTTGACAACAGTCCCCACAGCTTCACCTTGACAACAGTCCCACAGCTTCACCTTGACAACAGTCCCACAGCTTCACCTTGACCTAGTAAACAGTCCCACAGCTCCACCTTGACAACAGTCCCACAGCTTCACCTTGACAACAGTCCCACAGCTTCACCTTGACAACAGTCCCACAGCTTCACCTTGACAACAGTCCCACAGCTTCACCTTGACAACAGTCCCACAGCTTCACCTTGACAACAGTCCCATGCTTCACCTTGACAACAGTCCCACGCTTCACCTTGACAACAGTCCCACGCTTCACCTTGACAACAGTCCCCACAGCTTCACCTTGACAACAGTCCCACGCTTCACCTTGACAACAGTCCCCACAGCTTCAACTTGACAACAGTCCCACAGCTTCACCTTGACAACAGTCCCACGCTTCACCTTGACAACAGTCCCACAGCTTCACCTTGACCTATTAAACAGTCCCACAGCTTCACCTTGACAACAGTCCCACAGCTTCATCTCAACCTGGTAAACAGTCCCACAGCTTCACCTTGACAACAGTCCCCACAGCTTCACCTTGACAACAGTCCCCACAGCTTCACCTTGACAACAGTCCCACGCTTCACCTTGACAACAGTCTCACAGCTTCACCTTGACAACAGTCCCACAGCTTCACCTTGACAACAGTCCCACGCTTCACCTTGACAACAGTCCCACAGCTTCACCTTGACAACAGTCCCACAGCTTCACCTTGACAACAGTCTCACAGCTTCACATTGACAACAGTCCCACAGCTTCACCTTGACAACAGTCTCACAGCTTCACCTTGACAACAGTCCCCACAGCTTCACCTTGACAACAGTCCCACGCTTCACCTTGACAACAGTCCCACAGCTTCACCTTGACCTATTAAACAGTCCCACAGCTTCACCTTGACAACAGTCTCACAGCTTCACCTTGACAACAGTCCCACAGCTTCACCTTGACAACAGTCCCACGCTTCACCTTGACAACAGTCCCACAGCTTCACCTTGACAACAGTCCCACAGCTTCACCTTGACAACAGTCTCACAGCTTCACATTGACAACAGTCCCACAGCTTCACCTTGAGAACAGTCTCACAGCTTCACCTTGACAACAGTCCCCACAGCTTCACCTTGACAACAGTCCCACGCTTCACCTTGACAACAGTCCCACAGCTTCACCTTGACCTATTAAACAGTCCCACAGCTTCACCTTGACAACAGTCCCACAGCTTCATCTCAACCTGGTAAACAGTCCCACAGCTTCACCTTGACAACAGTCCCCACAGCTTCACCTTGACAACAGTCCCCACAGCTTCACCTTGACAACAGTCCCACGCTTCACCTTGACAACAGTCCCACAGCTTCACCTTGACAACAGTCTCACAGCTTCACCTTGACAACAGTCCCACAGCTTCACCTTGACAACAGTCCCACGCTTCACCTTGACAACAGTCCCACAGCTTTACCTTGACAACAGTCCCACAGCTTCACCTTGACAACAGTCTCACAGCTTCACATTGACAACAGTCCCACAGCCTCACCTTGACAACAGTCCCCACAGCTTCACCTTGACAACAGTCCCCACAGCTTCACCTTGACAACAGTCCCACAGCTTCACCTTGACAACAGTCCCACAGCTTCACCTTGACAACAGTCTCACAGCTTCACCTTGACCTGGTAAACAGTCCCACAGCTTCCCCTTGACAACAGTCCCACGCTTCACCTTGACAACAGTCCCACAGCTTCACCTTGACAACAGTCCCACAGCTTCACCTTGACAACAGTCTCACAGCTTCACATTGACAACAGTCCCACAGCTTCACCTTGACAACAGTCTCACAGCTTCACCTTGACAACAGTCCCACAGCTTCACCTTGACAACAGTCTCACAGCTTCACCTTGACCTGGTAAACAGTCCCACAGCTTCCCCTTGACAACAGTCCCACGCTTCACCTTGACAACAGTCCCACAGCTTCACCTTGACAACAGTCCCACAGCTTCACCTTGACAACAGTCTCACAGCTTCACATTGACAACAGTCCCACAGCTTCACCTTGACAACAGTCTCACAGCTTCACCTTGACAACAGTCCCACAGCTTCACCTTGACAACAGTCTCACAGCTTCACATTGACAACAGTCCCACAGCTTCACCTTGACAACAGTCCCACGCTTCACCTTGACAACAGTCCCACAGCTTCACCTTGACCTATTAAACAGTCCCACAGCTTCACCTTGACAACAGTCTCACAGCTTCACCTTGACAACAGTCCCACAGCTTCACCTTGACAACAGTCCCACGCTTCACCTTGACAACAGTCCCACAGCTTCACCTTGACAACAGTCCCACAGCTTCACCTTGACAACAGTCTCACAGCTTCACATTGACAACAGTCCCACAGCTTCACCTTGACAACAGTCTCACAGCTTCACCTTGACAACAGTCCCCACAGCTTCACCTTGACAACAGTCCCACGCTTCACCTTGACAACAGTCCCACAGCTTCACCTTGACCTATTAAACAGTCCCACAGCTTCACCTTGACAACAGTCCCACAGCTTCATCTCAACCTGGTAAACAGTCCCACAGCTTCACCTTGACAACAGTCCCCACAGCTTCACCTTGACAACAGTCCCCACAGCTTCACCTTGACAACAGTCCCACGCTTCACCTTGACAACAGTCCCACAGCTTCACCTTGACAACAGTCTCACAGCTTCACCTTGACAACAGTCCCACAGCTTCACCTTGACAACAGTCCCACGCTTCACCTTGACAACAGTCCCACAGCTTTACCTTGACAACAGTCCCACAGCTTCACCTTGACAACAGTCTCACAGCTTCACATTGACAACAGTCCCACAGCTTCACCTTGACAACAGTCCCCACAGCTTCACCTTGACAACAGTCCCCACAGCTTCACCTTGACAACAGTCCCACAGCTTCACCTGGTAAACAGTCCCACAGCTTCACCTTGACAACAGTCTCACAGCTTCACCTTGACCTGGTAAACAGTCCCACAGCTTCCCCTTGACCTGGTAAACAGTCCCACAGCTTCCCCTTGACCTGGTAAACAGTCCCACAGCTTCACCTTGACAACAGTCCCACAGCTTCACCTTGACAACAGTCTCACAGCTTCACCTTGACAACAGTCCCCACAGCTTCACCTTGACAACAGTCCCACAGCTTCACCTTGACAACAGTCCCCACAGCTTCACCTTGACAACAGTCTCACAGCTTCACCTTGACCTGGTAAACAGTCCCACAGCTTCCCCTTGACCTGGTAAACAGTCCCACAGCTTCACCTTGACAACAGTCCCACAGCTTCACCTTGACAACAGTCTCACAGCTTCACCTTGACAACAGTCCCACAGCTTCACCTTGACAACAGTCTCACAGCTTCACATTGACAACAGTCCCACAGCTTCACCTTGACCTGGTAAACAGTCTCACAGCTTCACCTTGACCTAGTAAACAGTCCCACAGCTTCACAACAGTCCCACAGCTTCACCTTGACAACAGTCCCACAGTTTCACCTTGACCTAGTAAACAGTCCCACAGCTTCACCTTGACAACAGTCCCACAGCTTCACCTTGACCTAGTAAACAGTCCCACAGCTTCACCTGGACCTGGTAAACAGTCCCACAGCTTCAACTTGACCTGGTAAACAGTCCCACAGCTTCACCTTGACCTGGTAAACAGTCCCACAGCTCCACCTTGACCTGGTAAACAGTCCCACAGCTTCACCTTGACAACAGTCCCACAGCTTCACCTTGACCTAGTAAACAGTCCCACAGCTTCACCTTGACCTGGTAAACAGTCCCACAGCTTCACCTTGACCTGGTAAACAGTCCCACAGCTTCACCTTGACCTAGTAAACAGTCCCACAGCTTCACAACAGTCCCACAGCTTCACCTTGACAACAGTCCCACAGCTTCACCTTGACCTAGTAAACAGTCCCACAGCTTCACCTTGACCTGGTAAACAGTCCCACAGCTTCACCTTGACCTGGTAAACAGTCCCACAGCTTCACCTTGACCTGGTAAACAGTCCCACAGCTTCACCTTGACCTGGTAAACAGTCCCACAGCTTCACCTTGACCTAGTAAACAGTCCCACAGCTTCACCTTGACAACAGTCCCACAGCTTCACCTTGACAACAGTCCCACAGCTTCACCTTGACCTGGTAAACAGTCCCACAGCTTCACCTTGACCTGGTAAACAGTCCCACAGCTTCACCTTGACAACAGACCCACAGCTTCACTTTAACCTGTTCACTTTATATTCCACAATAAGTGAGCTGCATTTAGAGAGATGTTAGTTACCAATACTAGTTACTATGACTTGGAGAGTGGTGCAGGCACATTGTGGTTGGGTTGTGTGGTTGTCTTCTGTTGAGTGGTGGTCAGTTATATTGTGGTTAGGTTGGGGTTGTCTTCAAGGGAAATCTTAATGCTACAGCATACAATGACTTTCTAGACGATTCTGTGCTTCCAACTTTGTGGCAACAGTTTGGGGAAGGCCCTTTCCTGTTTCAGCATGACAATGCCCCCCTTGCACAAAGTGAGGTCCATACAGAAATG
Organism: Oncorhynchus clarkii lewisi; assembly: GCF_045791955.1. Taxonomy (NCBI): domain Eukaryota; kingdom Metazoa; phylum Chordata; class Actinopteri; order Salmoniformes; family Salmonidae; genus Oncorhynchus; species Oncorhynchus clarkii. The sequence goes on from NW_027258375.1 coordinate 43,916, forward strand.
GTTTCTTAAATTCTTCTTACTCTATTTCTTAAGTGTCTGTTCTGGATTACTGTTTATGAATTGAGAAGAAAGGTATTTTTAATATTGTATGGATGTTTAAGAGTTTTAAACTTCTGTTTTTAGTGCATGATGCAAAAGCAGATTATATTACTTAACTTTGTTTTATACAGATTATAATTTGAGTAATATAGCAACAATAGGCAGCATTCTTTACTGGTCACTTCCTGTCTCATAAAAAATACACATTTTAATGTCAATTAAAAAAATAAACGACATGATCATTCATCACATTAAGACGTCAGTAAACAAAGACACAGTCCCCACAGCTTCACCTTGACAACAGTCCCACAGCTTCACCTTGACAACAGTCCCACAGCTTCACCTTGACAACAGTCCCACAGCTTCACCTTGACAACAGTCTCACAGCTTCACATTGACAACAGTCCCACAGCTTCACCTTGACAACAGTCTCACAGCTTCACCTTGACAACAGTCCCCACAGCTTCACCTTGACAACAGTCCCACGCTTCACCTTGACAACAGTCCCACAGCTTCACCTTGACAACAGTCCCACAGCTTCACCTTGACAACAGTCCCACAGCTTCACCTTGACAACAGTCCCACAGCTTCACCTTGACCTAGTAAACAGTCCCACAGCTCCACCTTGACAACAGTCCCACAGCTTCACCTTGACAACAGTCCCACAGCTTCACCTTGACAACAGACCCACAGCTTCACCTTGAAAACAGTCCCACAGCTTCACCTTGACAACAGTCCCACAGCTTCACCTTGACAACAGTCCCACAGCTTCACCTTGACAACAGTCCCACAGCTTCACCTTGACAACAGTCCCACAGCTTCACCTTGACAACAGTCTCACAGCTTCACATTGACAACAGTCCCACAGCTTCACCTTGACAACAGTCTCACAGCTTCACCTTGACAACAGTCCCCACAGCTTCACCTTGACAACAGTCCCACGCTTCACCTTGACAACAGTCCCACAGCTTCACCTTGACAACAGTCCCACAGCTTCACCTTGACAACAGTCCCACAGCTTCACCTTGACAACAGTCCCACAGCTTCACCTTGACCTAGTAAACAGTCCCACAGCTCCACCTTGACAACAGTCCCACAGCTTCACCTTGACAACAGTCCCACAGCTTCACCTTGACAACAGTCCCACAGCTTCACCTTGACAACAGTCCCACAGCTTCACCTTGACAACAGTCCCACAGCTTCACCTTGACAACAGTCCCACAGCTTCACCTTGACAACAGTCCCACAGCTTCACCTTGACAACAGTCCCACAGCTTCACCTTGACAACAGTCCCACGCTTCACCTTGACAACAGTCCCACGCTTCACCTTGACAACAGTCCCCACAGCTTCACCTTGACAACAGTCCCCACAGCTTCACCTTGACAACAGTCCCACGCTTCACCTTGACAACAGTCGCCACAGCTTCACCTTGACAACAGTCCCACGCTTCACCTTGACAACAGTCCCCACAGCTTCACCTTGACAACAGTCCCACAGCTTCACCTTGACAACAGTCCCACGCTTCACCTTGACAACAGTCCCACAGCTTCACCTTGACCTATTAAACAGTCCCACAGCTTCACCTTGACAACAGTCCCACAGCTTCATCTCAACCTGGTAAACAGTCCCACAGCTTCACCTTGACAACAGTCCCACGCTTCACCTTGACAACAGTCCCCACAGCTTCACCTTGACAACAGTCCCACAGCTTCACCTTGACAACAGTCCCACAGCTTCACCTTGACAACAGTCCCACAGCTTCACCTTGACAACAGTCCCACAGCTTCACCTTGACCTAGTAAACAGTCCCACAGCTCCACCTTGACAACAGTCCCACAGCTTCACCTTGACAACAGTCCCACAGCTTCACCTTGACAACAGTCCCACAGCTTCACCTTGACAACAGTCCCACAGCTTCACCTTGACAACAGTCCCACAGCTTCACCTTGACAACAGTCCCACAGCTTCACCTTGACAACAGTCCCACGCTTCACCTTGACAACAGTCCCACGCTTCACCTTGACAACAGTCCCCACAGCTTCACCTTGACAACAGTCCCCACAGCTTCACCTTGACAACAGTCCCACGCTTCACCTTGACAACAGTCCCCACAGCTTCACCTTGACAACAGTCCCACAGCTTCACCTTGACAACAGTCCCACGCTTCACCTTGACAACAGTCCCACAGCTTCACCTTGACCTATTAAACAGTCCCACAGCTTCACCTTGACAACAGTCCCACAGCTTCATCTCAACCTGGTAAACAGTCCCACAGCTTCACCTTGACAACAGTCCCCACAGCTTCACCTTGACAACAGTCCCCACAGCTTCACCTTGACAACAGTCCCACGCTTCACCTTGACAACAGTCTCACAGCTTCACCTTGACAACAGTCCCACAGCTTCACCTTGACAACAGTCCCACGCTTCACCTTGACAACAGTCCCACAGCTTCACCTTGACAACAGTCCCACAGCTTCACCTTGACAACAGTCTCACAGCTTCACATTGACAACAGTCCCACAGCTTCACCTTGACAACAGTCTCACAGCTTCACCTTGACAACAGTCCCCACAGCTTCACCTTGACAACAGTCCCACGCTTCACCTTGACAACAGTCCCACAGCTTCACCTTGACCTATTAAACAGTCCCACAGCTTCACCTTGACAACAGTCTCACAGCTTCACCTTGACAACCGTCCCACAGCTTCACCTTGACAACAGTCCCACGCTTCACCTTGACAACAGTCCCACAGCTTCACCTTGACAACAGTCCCACAGCTTCACCTTGACAACAGTCTCACAGCTTCACATTGACAACAGTCCCACAGCTTCACCTTGACAACAGTCTCACAGCTTCACCTTGACAACAGTCCCCACAGCTTCACCTTGACAACAGTCCCACGCTTCACCTTGACAACAGTCCCACAGCTTCACCTTGACCTATTAAACAGTCCCACAGCTTCACCTTGACAACAGTCCCACAGCTTCATCTCAACCTGGTAAACAGTCCCACAGCTTCACCTTGACAACAGTCCCCACAGCTTCACCTTGACAACAGTCCCCACAGCTTCACCTTGACAACAGTCCCACGCTTCACCTTGACAACAGTCCCACAGCTTCACCTTGACAACAGTCCCACGCTTCACCTTGACAACAGTCCCACAGCTTTACCTTGACAACAGTCCCACAGCTTCACCTTGACAACAGTCTCACAGCTTCACATTGACAACAGTCCCACAGCTTCACCTTGACAACAGTCCCCACAGCTTCAACTTGACAACAGTCCCCACAGCTTCACCTTGACAACAGTCCCACAGCTTCACCTTGACAACAGTCCCACAGCTTCACCTTGACAACAGTCTCACAGCTTCACCTTGACCTGGTAAACAGTCCCACAGCTTCCCCTTGACCTGGTAAACAGTCCCACAGCTTCCCCTTGACCTGGTAAACAGTCCCACAGCTTCACCTTGACAACAGTCCCACAGCTTCACCTTGACAACAGTCTCACAGCTTCACCTTGACAACAGTCCCCACAGCTTCACCTTGACAACAGTCCCACAGCTTCACCTTGACAACAGCTTCACCTTGACAACAGTCCCACAGCTTCACCTTGACAACAGTCCCCACAGCTTCACCTTGACAACAGTCTCACAGCTTCACCTTGACCTGGTAAACAGTCCCACAGCTTCCCCTTGACCTGGTAAACAGTCCCACAGCTTCACCTTGACAACAGTCCCACAGCTTCACCTTGACAACAGTCTCACAGCTTCACCTTGACAACAGTCCCACAGCTTCACCTTGACAACAGTCTCACAGCTTCACATTGACAACAGTCCCACAGCTTCACCTTGACCTGGTAAACAGTCTCACAGCTTCACCTTGACCTAGTAAACAGTCCCACAGCTTCACAACAGTCCCACAGCTTCACCTTGACAACAGTCCCACAGCTTCACCTTGACCTAGTAAACAGTCCCACAGCTTCACCTTGACAACAGTCCCACAGCTTCACCTTGACCTAGTAAACAGTCCCACAGCTTCACCTGGACCTGGTAAACAGTCCCACAGCTTCAACTTGACCTGGTAAACAGTCCCACAGCTTCACCTTGACCTGGTAAACAGTCCCACAGCTCCACCTTGACCTGGTAAACAGTCCCACAGCTTCACCTTGACAACAGTCCCACAGCTTCACCTTGACCTAGTAAACAGTCCCACAGCTTCACCTTGACCTGGTAAACAGTCCCACAGCTTCACCTTGACCTGGTAAACAGTCCCACAGCTTCACCTTGACCTAGTAAACAGTCCCACAGCTTCACAACAGTCCCACAGCTTCACCTTGACAACAGTCCCACAGCTTCACCTTGACCTAGTAAACAGTCCCACGCTTCACCTTGACAACAGTCCCACAGCTTCACCTTGACAACAGTCTCACAGCTTCACCTTGACAACAGTCTCACAGCTTCACCTTGACAACAGTCCCACAGCTTCACCTTGACAACAGTCCCACGCTTCACCTTGACAACAGTCCCACAGCTTTACCTTGACAACAGTCCCACAGCTTCACCTTGACAACAGTCTCACAGCTTCACATTGACAACAGTCCCACAGCTTCACCTTGACAACAGTCCCCACAGCTTCACCTTGACAACAGTCCCCACAGCTTCACCTTGACAACAGTCCCACAGCTTCACCTTGACAACAGTCCCACAGCTTCACCTTGACAACAGTCTCACAGCTTCACCTTGACCTGGTAAACAGTCCCACAGCTTCCCCTTGACCTGGTAAACAGTCCCACAGCTTCCCCTTGACCTGGTAAACAGTCCCACAGCTTCACCTTGACAACAGTCTCACAGCTTCACCTTGACAACAGTCCCCACAGCTTCACCTTGACAACAGTCCCACAGCTTCACCTTGACAACAGTCCCACAGCTTCACCTTGACAACAGTCTCACAGCTTCACCTTGACAACAGTCCCCACAGCTTCACCTTGACAACAGTCTCACAGCTTCACCTTGACCTGGTAAACAGTCCCACAGCTTCCCCTTGACCTGGTAAACAGTCCCACAGCTTCACCTTGACAACAGTCCCACAGCTTCACCTTGACAACAGTCTCACAGCTTCACCTTGACAACAGTCCCACAGCTTCACCTTGACAACAGTCTCACAGCTTCACATTGACAACAGTCCCACAGCTTCACCTTGACGTGGTAAACAGTCTCACAGCTTCACCTTGACCTAGTAAACAGTCCCACAGCTTCACAACAGTCCCACAGCTTCACCTTGACAACAGTCCCACAGCTTCACCTTGACCTAGTAAACAGTCCCACAGCTTCACCTTGACAACAGTCCCACAGCTTCACCTTGACCTAGTAAACAGTCCCACAGCTTCACCTGGACCTGGTAAACAGTCCCACAGCTTCAACTTGACCTGGTAAACAGTCCCACAGCTTCACCTTGACCTGGTAAACAGTCCCACAGCTCCACCTTGACCTGGTAAACAGTCCCACAGCTTCACCTTGACAACAGTCCCACAGCTTCACCTTGACCTAGTAAACAGTCCCACAGCTTCACCTTGACCTGGTAAACAGTCCCACAGCTTCACCTTGACCTGGTAAACAGTCCCACAGCTTCACCTTGACCTGGTAAACAGTCCCACAGCTTCACCTTGACCTGGTAAACAGTCCCACAGCTTCACCTAGACCTAGTAAACAGTCCCACAGCTTCACCTTGACAACAGTCCCACAGCTTCACCTTGACAACAGTCCCACAGCTTCACCTTGACCTGGTAAACAGTCCCACAGCTTCACCTTGACCTGGTAAACAGTCCCACAGCTTCACCTTGACAACAGACCCACAGCTTCACTTTAACCTGTTCACTTTATATTCCACAATAAGTGAGCTGCATTTAGAGAGATGTTAGTTACCAATACTAGTTACTATGACTTGGAGAGTGGTGCAGGCACATTGTGGTTGGGTTGTGTGGTTGTCTTCTGTTGAGTGGTGGTCAGTTATATTGTGGTTAGGTTGGGGTTGTCTTCAAGGGAA
>NW_027258375.1:55000-80738 GCF_045791955.1 Oncorhynchus clarkii lewisi
ATTATACCCGTCTACCCTACCTGTCTACCTACCTGTATATTATACCCGTCTACCCTACCTGTATATTATACCCGTCTACCCTACCTGTATATTATACCCGTCTACCCTACCTGTATATTATACCTGTCCACCCCTACCTGTATATTATACCCGTCTACCCTACCTGTATATTATACCCGTCTACCCTACCTGTCTACCTACCTGTATATTATACCCGTCTACCCTACCTGTATATTATACCCGTCTACCCTAACTGTATATTATACCCGTCTACCCTACCTGTCTACCTACCTGTATATTATACCCGTCTACCCTACCTGTATATTATACCCGTCTACCCTACCTGTATATTATACCCGTCTACCCTACCTGTATATTATACCCGTCTACCCTACCTGTATATTATACCCGTCTACCCTACCTGTATATTATACCCGTCTACCCTACCTGTATATTATACCTGTCTACCTACCTGTATATTATACCTGTCTACCCTACCTGTATATTATACCCGTCTAACCTACCTGTATATTATACCCGTCTACCCTACCTGTATATTATACCTGTCTACCTACCTGTATATTATACCTGTCTACCCTACCTGTATATTATACCCGTCTACCCTACCTGTATATTATACCTGTCTACCCTACCTGTATATTATACCTGTCTACCCTACCTGTATATTATACCCGTCTACCCTACCTGTATATTATACCCGTCTACCCTACCTGTATATTATACCCGTCTACCCTACCTGTATATTATACCCGTCTACCCTACCTGTATATTATACCTGTCTACCTACCTGTATATTATACCTGTCTACCCTACCTGTATATTATACCCGTCTACCCTACCTGTATATTATACCCGTCTACCCTACCTGTATATTATACCCGTCTACCCTACCTGTATATTATACCTGTCTACCTACCTGTATATTATACCCGTCTACCCTACCTGTATATTATACCCGTCTACCCTACCTGTATATTATACCTGTCTACCCTACCTGTATATTATACCTGTCTACACTACCTGTATATTATACCTGTCTACCCTACCTGTATATTATACCCGTCTACCCTACCTGTCTACCTACCTGTATATTATACCCATCTACCCTACCTGTATATTATAATCGTCTACCCTACCTGTATATTATACCCGTCTACCCTACCTGTATATTATACCTGTCCACCCCTACCTGTATATTATACCCGTCTACCCTACCTGTATATTATACCCGTCTACCCTACCTGTCTACCTACCTGTATATTATACCCGTCTACCCTACCTGTATATTATACCCGTCTACCCTACCTGTATATTATACCCGTCTACCCTACCTGTCTACCTACCTGTATATTATACCCGTCTACCCTACCTGTATATTATACCCGTCTACCCTACCTGTATATTATACCCGTCTACCCCTACCTGTATATTATACCTGTCCACCCTACCTGTCTACCCCTACCTGTATATTATACCTGTCTACCTACCTGTATATTATACCCGTCTACCCTACCTGTATATTATACCCGTCTACCCTACCTGTATATTATACCCGTCTACCCCTACCTGTATATTATACCCGTCTACCCTACCTGTATATTATACCCGTCTACCCTACCTGTATATTATACCTGTCTACCCTACCTGTATATTATACCTGTCTACCCCTACCTGTATATTATACCCGTCTACCCTACCTGTATATTATACCTGTCTACCCTACCTGTATATTATACCCGTCTACCCTACCTGTATATTATACCCGTCTACCCTACCTGTATATTATACCTGTCTACCCTACCTGTATATTATACCTGTCTACCCTACCTGTATATTATACCCGTCTACCCTACCTGTATATTATACCTGTCTACCCTACCTGTATATTATACCCGTCTACCCTACCTGTATATTATACCCGTCTACCCTACCTGTATATTATACCTGTCTACCCTACCTGTATATTATACCCGTCTACCCTACCTGTATATTATACCCGTCTACCCTACCTGTATATTATACCTGTCCACCCCTACCTGTATATTATACCTGTCTACCCCTACCTGTATATTATACCTGTCTACCCTACCTGTCTACTTACCTGTATATTATACCTGTCTACCCCTACCTGTATATTATAATATACCAGTCTACCCCTACCTGTTTATTATAATATACCTGTCTACCCCTACCTGTATATATTATACCTGTCTACCCCTACCTGTATATTATACCTGTCTACCCCTACCTGTATATTATACCTGTCTACCCCTACCTGTATATTATACCTGTCCACCCCTAACAGGTATATTATACCTGCCTACCTACCTGTATATTATACCTGTCTACCTACCTGTATATTATACCTGTCTACTTACCTGTATATTATACCTGTCTACCTACCTGTATATTATACCTGTCTACCCCTAACTGTATATTATACCTGTCTACCTACCTGTATATTATACCTGTCTATCCCTAACTGTATATTATACCTGCCTACCTACCTGTATATTATACCTGTCCACCCCTAACTGTATATTATACCTGCCTACCTACCTGTATATTATACCTGTCCACCCCTAACTGTATATTATACCTGCCTACCTACCTGTATATTATACCTGTCTACCCCTAACTGTATATTATACCTGCCTACCTACCTGTATATTATACCTGTCTACCCCTACCTGTATATTATACCTGTCCACCCCTAACTGTATATTATACCTGTCTACCTACCTGTATATTATACCTGTCTACCTACCTGTATATTATACCTGTCTACCTACCTGTATATTATACCTGTCTACCTACCTGTATATTATACCTGTCTACCTACCTGTATATTATACCTGTCCACCCCTAACTGTATATTATACCTGTCTACCTACCTGTATATTATACCTGTCCACCCCTACCTGTATATTATACCTGTCTACCTACCTGTATATTATACCTGTCCACCCCTACCTGTATATTATACCTGTCTACCTACCTGTATATTATACCTGCCTACCTACCTGTATATTATACCTGTCTACCCCTACCTGTATATTATACCTGTCTACCTATCTGTATATTATACCTGTCTACCCCTACCTGTATATTATACCTGTCTACCTACCTGTATATTATACCTGTCCACCCCTAACTGTATATTATACCTGTCTACCTACCTGTATATTATACCTGTCTACCCCTAACTGTATATTATACCTGTCTACCTACCTGTATATTATACCTGTCCACCCCTAACTGTATATTATACTTGTCTACCTACCTGTATATTATACCTGCCTACCTACCTGTATATTATACCTGTCTACCCCTACCTGTATATTATACCTGTCCACCCCTAACTGTATATTATACCTGTCTACCTACCTGTATATTATACCTGTCCACCCCTAACTGTATATTATACCTGTCTACCTACCTGTATATTATACCTGCCTACCTACCTGTATATTATACCTGTCTACCTACCTGTATATTATACCTGTCCACCCCTAACTGTATATTATACCTGTCTACCTACCTGTATATTATACCTGCCTACCTACCTGTATATTATACCTGTCTACCTACCTGTATATGATACCTGTCTACCTACCTGTATATTATACCTGCCTACCTACCTGTATATTATACCTGTCTACCTACCTGTATATTATACCTGTCCACCCCTACCTGTATATTATACCTGCCTACCTACCTGTATATTATACCTGTCTACCTACCTGTATATTATACCTGTCTACCTACCTGTATATTATACCTGTCTACCTACCTGTATATTATACCTGCCTATCTACCTGTATATTATACCTGTCTACCTACCTGTATATTATACCTGTCCACCCCTAACTGTATATTATACCTGTCTACCTACCTGTATATATTATACCTGTCCACCCCTACCTGTATATTATACCTGTCTACCTACCTGTATATTATACCTGTCTACCTACCTGTATATTATACCTGTCTACCTACCTGTATATTATACCTGTCCACCCCTAACTGTATATTATACCTGTCTACCTACCTGTATATATTATACCTGTCCACCCCTAACTGTATATTATACCTGTCTACCTACCTGTATATTATACCTGTCCACCCCTACCTGTATATTATACCTGTCTACCTACCTGTATATTATACCTGTCTACCTACCTGTATATTATACCCGTCTACCCTACCTGTATATTATACCTGTCCACCCCTACCTGTATATATTATACCTGTCTACCTACCTGTATATTATACCTGTCCACCCCTACCTGTATATTATACCTGTCTACCTACCTGTATATTATACCTGTCTACCTACCTGTATATTATACCTGTCCACCCCTAACTGTATATATATTATACCTGTCTACCTACCTGTATATTATACCTGTCCACCCCTAACTGTATATATTATACCTGTCTACCTACCTGTATATTATACCTGTCCACCCCTAACTGTATATTATACCTGTCTACCTACCTGTATATTATACCTGTCCACCCCTAACTGTATATATTATACCTGTCCACCCCTAACTGTATATATTATACCTGTCTACCTACCTGTATATTATACCTGTCCACCCCTAACTGTATATATTATACCTGTCCACCCCTAACTGTATATATTATACCTGTCCACCCCTACCTGTATATATTATACCTGTCTACCTACCTGTATATTATACCTGTCCACCCCTACCTGTATATATTATACCTGTCCACCCCTACCTGTATATATTATACCTGTCTACCTACCTGTATATTATACCTGTCCACCCCTACCTGTATATTATACCTGTCTACCTACCTGTATATTATACCTGTCTACCTACCTGTATATTATACCTGTCCACCCCTAACTGTATATATATTATACCTGTCTACCTACCTGTATATTATACCTGTCCACCCCTAACTGTATATTATACCTGTCTACCTACCTGTATATTATACCTGTCCACCCCTAACTGTATATTATACCTGTCTACCTACCTGTATATTATACCTGTCCACCCCTAACTGTATATATATTATACCTGTCTACCTACCTGTATATTATACCTGTCCACCCCTAACTGTATATTATACCTGTCTACCTACCTGTATATATTATACCTGTCCACCCCTACCTGTATATATTATACCTGTCTACCTACCTGTATATTATACCTGTCCACCCCTACCTGTATATTATACCTGTCTACCTACCTGTATATTATACCTGTCTACCTACCTGTATATTATACCTGTCCACCCCTAACTGTATATATATTATACCTGTCTACCTACCTGTATATTATACCTGTCTACCCCTAACTGTATATTATACCTGTCTACCTACCTGTATATATTATACCTGTCCACCCCTACCTGTATATATTATACCTGTCTACCTACCTGTATATTATACCTTTCCACCCCTACCTGTATATTATACCTGTCTACCTACCTGTATATTATACCTGTCCACCCCTAACTGTATATTATACCTGTCCACCCCTACCTGTATATATTATACCTGTCTACCTACCTGTATATTATACCTGTCCACCCCTACCTGTATATTATACCTGTCTACCTACCTGTGTTTCCCACCACCAGCAGATTGGAGCCCTGGCTGATCTTGATACTCAGCTCTTCAACCAGCAGCTGCTCGGAGAAGGGACTCTTGTAGGACACACAGTCCAGGATGAAGGCTGTGTCTACTGGACCACTGTGGACCTTGTCACTGGATGGAGAGGGGAGGGGAGGTGAAGAGGAGGAGCAGTTAGCCTAGTGGTTAGCAGGTAGCCTAGTGGTTAGCAGGTAGCCTAGTGGTTAGCAGGTAGCCTAGTGGTTAGCAGGTAGCCTAGTGGTTAGCAGGTAGCCTAGTGGTTAGCAGGTAGCGGTTAGTGGTGGTTAAGAGCATTGTGCCAGTAACCAAAAGGTCGATGTGCCCTTGAGCAAGGCACCCCTAACCCTAATTGCTCCTGTATGTCATTCTGGATAAGAGCCTCTGCAAAAGGACTAAAAATGTCAAAATGCCAAACATAGGAGAGGGGAGAAAATCTTTAGCAATGTTCCTTTCAGCGTTCTCCGCTTTGTGATTACACTCGTAATCCTACCTTCAAAACTCATTCCTGTGCTCTGAGTACTCTGGAGCACGGAAGCCTGCTTAACGGAACATACTGCAGCCTGTTAGAGTACTCTGGAGCACGGAAGCCTGCTTAACGGAACATACTGCAGCCTGTTAGAGTACTCTGGAGCATGGAAGCCTGCTTAACGGAACATACTGCAGCCTGTTAGAGTACTCTGGAGCACGGAAGCCTAACGGAACATACTGCTGTTGTTTTACCTGTCAAAGTCGTAGGAATCTCCTGATGCAGGGTCGTAGTCACAACGTGTCCTCAAGATATCATCCATTACTTCCCTCAGCTCTCCTATCCTGCCCACAACACACACAGCATGACAATAAGCTTCTGGGTGTTACTACACACACACCACACACACACACACACACGGTTGATCAGTATGCGTAATGTTACCTGTGGGTGTATCCAGCCACGTCTGACAGAGTGGTGGACAGGTCTATTAGCTGACTGAAGCAGCTTATCAAGTAGATACATACAAAGGCATTCTGAGAGAGAGAAAGAGAGAGAGAGGGGTGAGAGAGAGAGGTGAGAGAGAGGTGAGAGAGAGAGAGAGCGAGAGGTGAGAGAGAGCAGATAGAGGTGAGAGAGGGAGAGAGAGAAGATAGAGGTGAGAGAGAGGGAGAGAGAGAAGATAGAGGTGAGAGAGAGGGAGAGAGAGAAGATAGAGGTGAGAGAGAGAGAGAGAAGATAGAGGTGAGAGAGAGAGAGAAGATAGAGGTGAGAGAGAGAGAGAGAGGTGAGAGGGAGAGAAGATAGAGGTGAGATGGAGAGAAGATAGAGGTGAGAGAGAGAGAGAGGTGAGAGAGAGAGCGAGAGAGGTGAGAGAGAGAGCGAGAGAGGTGAGAGAGAGAGCGAGAGAGAGAGAGCAGAGAGAGAGCAGAGAGAGAGAGAAGAGAGAGCAGAGAGAGAGAGAGAGAGAGAGCAGAGAGAGCAGAGAGGGCGAGAGAGAGAGAGATTTGTGACTGTGTGTGGTCAGGCACTGCAATTATCCCCTCTTCATCTCTTCCCCCTCGTATCCCCCCCTCCATCTCTTCACCCTTATCCCCTCTTCATCTCCTCCCCCTCGTATCCCCCTCTTCATCTCTTTACCCTTATCCCCCTCTCCATCTCCTCCCCCTCTTATCCCCTCTCCATCTCTTCTCCCGTCACCCCCAATTGAAGGTCCCCGTATATAAAGGTCCCCTAGTTCAGGATCTCTATGAACCTGTAAACCTGCTCTGTTCTCTTCCTCTCCAAGACAGGACATTACATTACATACAGTGACTTAGAGACAACCTTTTTAATGTATAGCATATGGTGTATATACTGCCACCCAGAGGATAGAGGCGGTAATGACAGTAATGAGGGCATGGAAGACACAGTAATCTGTGGAGAGAGAGGGGGAAAAACAGTGGCCTACCTTACTGATGAGGACACTGTCCCCTGGGCTACTGTACCGAACTGATGAGGACACTGATCTCCACCTGGACTACTGTACCTTACTGATGAGGACACTGTCCCCTGGGCTACTGTACCGAACTGATGAGGACACTGATCTCCACCTGGGCTACTGTACCTTACTGATGAGGACACTGTCCCCTGGGCTACTGTACCGAACTGATGAGGACACTGATCTCCACCTGGACTACTGTACCTTACTGATGAGGACACTGTCCCCTGGGCTACTGTACCGAACTGATGAGGACACTGATCTCCACCTGGACTACTGTACCTTACTGATGAGGACACTGTCCCCTGGGCTACTGTACCGAACTGATGAGGACACTGATCTCCACCTGGACTACTGTACCTTACTGATGAGGACACTGTCCCCTGGGCTACTGTACCGAACTGATGAGGACACTGTCCCCTGGACTACTGTACCTTACTGATGAGGACACTGCCCCCTGGACTACTGTACCTTACTGATGAGGACACTGTCCCCTGGGCTACTGTACCGAACTGATGAGGACACTGATCTCCACCTGGACTACTGTACCTTACTGATGAGGACACTGAGCTCCACCTGGACTACTGTACCTTACTGATGAGGACACTGTCCCCTGGGCTACTGTACCGAACTGATGAGGACACTGATCTCCACCTGGACTACTGTACCTTACTGATGAGGACACTGCCCCCTGGACTACTGTACCTTACTGATGAGGACACTGATCTCCACCTGGACTACCGTACCTTACTCATGAGGACACTGCCCCCTGGACTACTGTACCTTACTGATGAGGACACTGTCCCCTGGGCTACTGTACCGAACTGATGAGGACACTGATCTCCACCTGGACTACTGTACCTTACTGATGAGGACACTGAGCTCCACCTGGACTACTGTACCTTACTGATGAGGACACTGTCCCCTGGGCTACTGTACCGAACTGATGAGGACACTGATCTCCACCTGGACTACTGTACCTTACTGATGAGGACACTGAGCTCCACCTGGACTACTGTACCTTACTGATGAGGACACTGTCCCCTGGGCTACTGTACCGAACTGATGAGGACACTGATCTCCACCTGGACTACTGTACCTTACTGATGAGGACACTGAGCTCCACCTGGACTACTGTACCTTACTGATGAGGACGCTGTCCCCTGGGCTACTGTACCGAACTGATGAGGACGCTGATCTCCACCTGGACTACTGTACCTTACTGATGAGGACACTGCCCCCTGGACTACTGTACCTTACTGATGAGGACACTGTCCCCTGGGCTACTGTACCGAACTGATGAGGACGCTGATCTCCACCTGGACTACTGTACCTTACTGATGAGGACACTGAGCTACACCTGAACTAATGTACCTTACTGATGAGGACACTGCCCCCTGGACTACTGTACCTTACTGATGAGGACACTGAGCTCCACCTGGACTACTGTACCTTACTGATGAGGACACTGAGCTCCACCTGGACTACTGTACCTTACTGATGAGGACACTGAGCTCCACCTGGACTACTGTACCTTACTGATGAGGACACAGAGCTCCACCTGAACTACTGTACCTTACTGATGAGGACACTGAGCTCCACCTGGACTACCGTACCTTACTGATGAGGACACAGAGCTCCACCTGAACTACTGTACCTTACTGATGAGGGCACTGAGCTCCCCTGGACTGAGGTTGTTATAAACACCCGAAAAGATGGGGATGGAGATAATGATGTAGCTGAGGATACCTCCCAGGTAGTCAAAGGTGTTCACTCCAACTGAGAGAGGAGAGGACAGCAGAGGAGAGAGGAGGAGAGGAGGAGGTGGGTGGGAGAGGAAGAGAGGAGGAGAGGACAGCAGAGGAGAGAGGAGGAGAGGAGGAGGTGGGTGGGAGAGGAAGAGAGGACAGCAGAGGAGAGAGGAGGAGAGGAGGAGGTGGGCGGGAGAGGAAGAGAGGAGGAGAGGACAGCAGAGGAGAGAGGAGGAGGTGGGCGGGAGAGGAAGAGAGGAGGAAGGACAGCAGAGGAGAGAGGAGGAGAGGAGGGTGGGAGAGGAAGAGAGAATAGGGTGGAGGAGGAGGAGAAAAGAGAGGAGAGGAGAGTTGTTTAGATCCTACCGTTTGCATTAGGACAATTCTAGAGGTCTCAATTTCAGATGAACGGATAATTATTATTATTATTATTTTAAAGACAATCAGTCAGACGTACGTGTGTGTGTGTGTGTCCTTACTGTACAGCCAGAGTTCTTTGTTCATCAGACTCTTCTGGCAGCGCAGCAGCGTCTGCAGTCTCCTGTCTGTCCTCATGTGTTCCACTTTGCCAGCCCTGTATTCAGGTTAAACAGCACAGACCACTACGTCTTAATGCATAGACACAAGACGGACAAATCATATCACGGTCCAACCCCCATGGGGCTGACTGACCTGTAGAAAGCGGCAGACTCTGCGTTGGACCGGATTTGCATGTGCTTGAACCTGGAAGTAAAAACCCAAAGTCACTTCATTGGTCACCTCACTTTTAAAAAAATGTTCACGTGAAAGTACAGCCTGGCATGTCCCATATCCTACTTATCTATAATATTACCAGGTAACACAATTGGCAAGATGTTTGCTAACTACATTCAAACAAAGGGTGTACATATCATTCCTGTACCTGAAGTCTCCCTCCAGTTTCTCCTGTTCAAACAGAGTTGACACAATTGGCCCCATGAGGATTTTATTGGTGATAGTCCCGACTATGAAGTAGCCAAAGATACTAACAGGACCGATCCAGCCAGTGCTACAGGGATGGAGGGGGAGATAAGAGGGGGAGATAAGAGGGGGAGGAGATGGAGGGGGTGAAGGGAGAAGAGATGGAGGGGGGGTGAAGGGAGAAGAGATGGAGAGGGGATAAGAGGGGGAGGAGATGAAGAGGGGATAAGGGTGAAGAGATGGAGAGGGGGATCAGGGAGAAGAGATGGAGAGGGGGATAAGGGAGAAGAGATGGAGAGGGGGATACGAGGGGGAGGAGATGAAGAGGGGATAAGGGTGAAGAGATGGAGGGGGGGATACGAGGGGGAAGAGATGAAGAGGGGATAAGGGTGAAGAGATGGAGGGGGGGTGAAGGGAGAAGAGATGGAGAGGGGATAAGAGAGGGAGGAGATGGAGAGGGGATAAGAGGGGGAGGAGATGGAGAGGGGATAAGAGGGAGAGGAGATGGAGAGGGGATAAGGGTGAAGAGATGGAGAGGGGGATAAGGGAGAAGAGATGGAGAGGGGATAAGGGTGAAGGGAGAAGAGATGGAGAGGGGATAAGGGTGAAGGGAGAAGAGATGGAGAGGGGGATAAGGGTGAAGAGATTGAGAGGGGGATAAGGGAGAAGAGATGGGGATAAGGGAGAAGAGATGGAGAGGGGGATAAGGGAGAAGAGATGGAGAGGGGGATAAGAGAGAAGAGATGAAGAGGGGGATAAGAGTGGGAGGAGACATGAGTGAGGGATAAAAAAATGCTCTTTTTTTTTAGTCAGCTGTTGCTTTCCATGCTAACCACATATCAATGGTAGTCCTATTCCATGTCATGTCCATGCAAATGTCTTCAATCAGACTGAGGCGCTTATACTCACTATCTGCCATATAGGGTGTAAAACGCAGTCAGACCAGTAGAAATATTGGTAGGTGTAGTAGACCAGGGTACTAACATGTAGAAACATTGGTAGGTGTAGTAGACCAGGGTACTAACCTGTAGTAACATTGGTAGGTGTAGTAGACCAAGGTACTAACCTGTAGAAACATTGGTAGGTGGAGTAGACCAGGGTACTAACATGTAGAAACATTGGTAGGTGTAGTAGACCAGGGTACTAACCTGTAGTAACATTGGTAGGTGTAGTAGACCAGGGTACTAACCTGTAGAAACATTGGTAGGTGGAGTAGACCAGGGTACTAACCTGGTAGTAATATTGGTAGGTGTAGTAGACCAGGGTACTAACCTGTAGAAACATTGGTAGGTGGAGTAGACCAGGGTACTAACCCGGTAGTAATATTGGTAGGTGTAGTAGACCAGGGTACTAACCTGTAGTAACATTGGTAGGTGTAGTAGACCAGGGTACTAACCTGTAGAAACATTGGTAGGTGGAGTAGACCAGGGTACTAACCTGGTAGTAATATTGGTAGGTGTAGTAGACCAGGGTACTAACCTGTAGAAACATTGGTAGGTGGAGTAGACCAGGGTACTAACCTGGTAGTAATATTGGTAGGTGTAGTAGACCAGGGTACTAACCTGTAGTAATATTGGTAGTTGTAGTAGACCAGGGTACTAACCTGTAGAAACATTGGTAGGTGTAGAAGACCAGGGTACTAACCTGTAGAAACATTGGTAGGTGTAGTAGACCAGGGTACTAACCTGTAGTAATATTGGTAGGTGTAGTAGACCAGGGTACTAACATGGTAGTAATATTGGTAGGTGTAGAAGACCAGGGTACTAACTTGTAGAAACATTGGTAGGTGTAGTAGACCAGGGTACTAACCTGTAGTAATATTGGTAGGTGTAGTAGACCAGGGTACTAACATGGTAGTAATATTGGTAGGTGTAGTAGACCAGGGTACTAACATGGTAGTAATATTGGTAGGTGTAGAAGACCAGGGCACTAACCTGTAGAAACATTGGTAGGTGTAGTAGACCAGGGTACTAACCTGTAGTAATATTGGTAGGTGTAGTAGACCAGGGCACTAACCTGTAGAAACATTGGTAGGTGTAGTAGACCAAGGTGAATGGAGAGATGATCAATCTGCTGACCATGGTGCTCATCTGTTTACATAACCTCTCTGTGTCCTGACTGATTCGCTGGTCTCTGGAAACACACACATATTTAAAATCACACACACACACACACGGACACACACACACACGGGCACACACTTCAAATCTGTAAATTGTCAAATGAGTGAGAGAGGAGAGGTTGAGGCTATGTCAGTGTGTGTGTGTGTGTGTGTGTGTGTATATATGTGTGTGTGTGTGTGTGTGTGTGTATGTGTGTGTGTGTGTGTGTATATATGTGTGTGTGTGTGTGTGTGTGTATATGTGTGTGTGTGTGTGTGTGTATATATGTGTGTATGTGTGTATATGTGTGTGTGTGTGTGTGTGTGTGTGTATATATGTGTGTGTGTGTGTGTGTGTGTGTGTGTGTGTGTGTATATGTGTGTGTGTGTGTGTGTGTGTGTGTGTGTATATGTGTGTGTGTGTGTGTGTGTGTGTGCACGCGTACGGGTTATCAATGTCCTCTCTGAGCACGTTGAGTGTGTAGTAAACGTTCCCCTGGAAGTAAGCTCTGTGGAGACTCTCTGTTAAAGACTTCCTCCAACTCACAGACATCAGACTGCAGATATACTGGTCCACACTCTTCAACTAGGGGAGAGAAAAATATATTTAACCTGTATTCAAATTGGTTGGGTGAATTTCAAGACAATAAGTCAAAATCTTCACATTCAGAAAATAGCTGATTTTGTAACTTATGAAGTTCAGTCCAGCTGAGTTAACACAATTTCTTCCTTGATACCCAATTCCTGAATGACAACTATACCTACAGTGCCTTGCGAAAGTATTCGGCCCCCTTGAACTTTGCGACCTTTTGCCACATTTCAGGCTTCAAACATAAAGATATAAAACTGTATTTTTTTGTGAAGAATCAACAACAAGTGGGACACAATCATGAAGTGGAACGACATTTATTGGATATTTCAAACTTTTTTAACAAATCAAAAACTGAAAAATTGGGCGTGCAAAATTATTCAGCCCCTTTACTTTCAGTGCAGCAAACTCTCTCCAGAAGTTCAGTAAGGATCTCTGAATGATCCAATGTTGACCTAAATGACTAATGATGATAAATACAATCCACCTGTGTGTAATCAAGTCTCCGTATAAATGCACCTGCACTGTGATAGTCTCAGAGGTCCGTTAAAAGCGCAGAGAGCATCATGAAGAACAAGAAACACACCAGGCAGGTCCGAGATACTGTTGTGAAGAAGTTTAAAGCCGGATTTGGATACAAAAAGATTTCCCAAGCTTTAAACATCCCAAGGAGCACTGTGCAAGCGATAATATTGAAATGGAAGGAGTATCAGACCACTGCAAATCTACCAAGACCTGGCCGTCCCTCTAAACTTTCAGCTCATACAAGGAGAAGACTGATCAGAGATGCAGCCAAGAGGCCCATGATCACTCTGGATGAACTGCAGAGATCTACAGCTGAGGTGGGAGACTCTGTCCATAGGACAACAATCAGTCGTATATTGCACAAATCTGGCCTTTATGGAAGAGTGGCAAGAAGAAAGCCATTTCTTAAAGATATCCATAAAAAGTGTTGTTTAAAGTTTGCCACAAGCCACCTGGGAGACACACCAAACATGTGGAAGAAGGTGCTCTGGTCAGATGAAACCAAAATTGAACTTTTTGGCAACAATGCAAAACGTTATGTTTGGCGTAAAAGCAACACAGCTCATCACCCTGACCACACCATCCCCACTGTCAAACATGGTGGTGGTGGCAGCATCATGATTTGGGCCTGCTTTTCTTCAGCAGGGACAGGGAAGACGGTTCAAATTGATGGGAAGATGGATGGAGCCAAATACAGGACCATTCTGGAAGAAAACCTGATGGAGTCTGCAAAAGACCTGAGACTGGGACGGAGATTTGTCTTCCAACAAGACAATGATCCAAAACATAAAGCAAAATCTACAATGGAATGGTTCAAAAATAAACATATCCAGGTGTTAGAATGGCCAAGTCAAAGTCCAGACCTGAATCCAATCGAGAATCTGTGGAAAGAACTGAAAACTGCTGTTCACAAATGCTCTCCATCCAACCTCACTGAGCTCCAGCTGTTTTGCAAGGAGGAATGGGAAACAATTTCAGTCTCTCGATGTGCAAAACTGATAGAGAAATACCCCAAGCGACTTACAGCTGTAATCGCAGCAAAAGGTGGCGCTACAAAGTATTAACTTAAGGGGGCTGAATAATTTTGCACGCCCAATTTTTCAGTTTTTGATTTGTTAATAAATGTCGTTCCACTTCATGATTGTGTCCCACTTGTTGTTGATTCTTCACAAAAAAATACAGTTTTATATATTTATGTTTGAAGCCTGAAATGTGGCAAAAGGTCGCAAAGTTCAAGGGGGCCGAATACTTTCGCAAGGCACTGTAGATTACGCAATGACGAGTGCACTTTCAGGTCAGGTCCTATAATGAGGTCCTATTGGAATGACCTCATAAAAAACAGTCACACAGCAGTCAGTGAAGTGTATTTGCTGACAATGTAGTCAGTCCCTTTCAGCATGGACCCCAGCTAACAATTCTAAGGTGTTAGAACGTTTTTGTAATGTTCTCCTGATGTGCGAGGGTCCAGTGTTCCGTTAGTTAGGGGAAAATTCTATGTATGTTAAGTGAAAATCTCCGGAGAACCTATTGAGCATGTTTTGGCGTTAGGGGTTAGGAGAACAACTCCCTCAATGTCAAACAAAACAAAACCTATAAAAACGTGGTTACCGTGTTCTCAGAATATTCTATATTAAATATTCTGGACACGTTTCATGGGATGTTACAAGAACGTCCATGTGTCCAGTTTTCTGTGGGTTTAGGTTGAGGATTCCGTCAACGTCCCACCAAACACACACAGAAAATAGTTGCCGTGTTCTCAGAGAATAATACATTCATGTTCATGTTCATGTTCTAGACACGTTTCATTGAAACATTGTGTCCAAGTGTCCAAGGACGTTTAAAACATAGGACGTTCTGTCATCGTCCCCTGCAGGGTTTTTGACTTGTTCCGGTGACGTCCCTAAAGACATTTTTAGGACGTCGCCTGATGGTCCTCATGAGACATTTTCTTTCAGATTTAGTTTTTTATTACACATCACCCCTTCTTACTGTTGCCAAGCCCATTTAGGCCCTGATTGGTGAACCACTGATCCATTCACAGCTCTTTGTCTGTTCTGTTAGACATTAAGGGGAATGGTCTCTTGGAAACAGTCCTTGCACATCACTGCAACATTTCTATGAAAACGTTAGGCAACATTCTCTAAATGTTGTGGGAACGTTTGTTGTTAGCTGGGGTAAAACGTGACGGTTTATGGAGTGAGAATAAAACGTTATCAAATTAAAAATGGTTTCAGGTTGCCCACACTGGTGAAGTTGGCAACTGGTCAACGTGCTTGAGAACTAGTGATTTGATTTGATTAGTGAACTACTCACTGTGGAGTTGAGCAGTATAAGCAGGAAGGCCAACCCTGCGAGGTTCTTGAACGCACCATAGTCCTTGTCAGACAGGGCCTCATAGAACTGACTGGGGATGACTCCCACCTGGTAAATGATCATCTGTTCTGAGGAGAGGGGAAAGACGAGTCGGCAAACTGTTAGCGTTGCCTCTCAAATGGCAACCTATTCCCTTCATAGTGCGCACTACTTTTGATGAGAGCCCATGGGGACCGTAGGTGACATGGTCAAAAAAGCAATGCACTATAAAGGGAATTTGGGATGCACACTTAGACGCTTGTGAAACAAAAGAAACAAATGCAGCGTATATCTTGAAGAGATAAGGCTTTAGTTAGTCCCATAACTTTACACAACAACAACAACAACAACAACAACAATCTCAGGTTTTACAGAAATATTTGGTACCTTCTGATTCCAGGAATATTCCAACTGGGATTTTTTTTTTTTTTTTTTTTTTTAAACTGGGGAATTTTATTTGAAAGTTATGAAGATTTTGCAACACTAGCTGCAGCCTTGCATTGTGCCTGTGTGATTGATTCATAGATTATTATTATTATTTTTTTTAAAGTTACATAGTGAACAATACAATAGTCATCAATAGTCTTACAAACATAACCCTTTCCTCTAATCTGATATCAAGAGCACTAAAAGCTCCTGACAGCCATCAGTCAATACAGAGACGTTGACCTAAATACCTGACTGAGATGTCTTTCAGTTCACCCCAATACGTCTCCATTTATCTAGTAGGCAGACAACTACAAGAATGTGCCCTGTCGTCACTTCTCTTGCCAACCCCACATTTATTGATCTCTCCAACATTTGTTTGATCACTGATCACTTTATTGGAGTACTCCGTTTACCTCAACCCCCCATATGAATAAGGCACAGTCTTATTTTATAAGTTAAGACGGAGCCTATCTTTCCCATTTATTTGTGAACATAAAGTGACCCGGAAGCTGACCATACCTGTGAGTGTGACTCCCACCAATGTCCCCAACATCAGTACATTCTGACTGGACCATGATGGGAAGAGAACCCTCTGGATGCTGCAGAACCTCTGGACAAACTTCCAGTCTAGTTTGGGCCTTCTGGGTCACACACACACACACACACACACACACACACGTATATATATTATTTGTGGGTCATACTAGCACCATACCAGCTACCCATCTCAAAACACCTTGACTGGGCAAACTAGCAGCTAATAGTAGGCTATTGCGTTAGCTAGCTGAACATGAACATTTCTGCTCATGACAAGGCATGACCACAGGTCCAGCCGTAATAGATTAGTTATGTACATTATGGAGCATGCTATTGAAATATAGATCAATATTCTATTGTCAATGTCGATGCACTGAAATAGTCCATTTAATTAAGCAAAAGAGAAAAACATCAAGCCAACACAAACCCACCCACCAGCACCCAGCGGATGCATTAGGACCAATTAATCACCTGTCATGAAGCTGAGCTAATGATTAAAAACACTTACCTTTTCATCCCTTTGCCACTCGCAAGTGGTGGCATCTGCACAGTATTATCCAAAGAAAATCACAGTGGGCTATTTTCTGACTTGTATAAACTAACTGGAGATATCAGTGGAGTGATTTCACAACTAGTCCCTGTGATAGTCACAGTAAGACCACGACAAAAGGTTTAAAACATATATATATATATATGTATATATAATAACCAGGAAGCAAGCTGCTAAAAATGTCACTGTGAAGTTGGTTTATAACTGACCCAAGATAAGCCACAGCCTCTCGTTTACGATGGTAGAAATCGAATCATAGTGGGCGGGGCCAAGTACTGGGATAGCGAGATCCTATTGGTGCGTTCGAGCAGTTCTTAGCATATTTCCGTTAGGGAACGCCTACTATGTGAAAGGCACGTGTGCAATAACGCAATTCGCCCTTTCACACCTTGTAAACAACGCAGTTTAAAAAAAAAAACTTTGGCAAAGGGTAATGTCTACAAAAACTTAGTCCACTCTGTTCGTAAAATATTCTAGTTTTTATAACAGAAAATTGTATTGAGATCAAGTGTTTCATCGATGAGAAAATTAGCAAAATATCGGATAAAATCCATCTCGCTCCATCTTCTCCCACTAACGGCCGCTGGGCTTCCTCACATGACCGAATTTGTGACGTTTGGAAATGCCAACCGGATGCTTCAGATTTATACATCCGGTGAAACATCTGACTCATTGTTCTATATGTGACTTTACTTTACGGCCGTCAAAAACAAATGAACCATTATTGTTTGTCTTGGTTGTCACCCGATGTGTTAGTTCACTAGCTACAGTAGCTAGACATGTGGGAAAAGATATTTTTCGGAGTGTGGAAGTTTTGCTTTGTTTACATTTAGGGGAAAACGGTAGAAGAAGAATGCATGATGAGGTTCCACTGTTCTAAAATGCACGCTGCCATCTAGTGGACAACTTGAATCAACACAATTTGTTCTTTGGTGACTGTGGTGATGTGTATAATACTGTATAGCATGATCATATATTTGAAGAGATTCATCTTATTATTTGTATTTTTTCAAAGACAACTTTAAAAATATTTTTTAAGAAGAAAAACAAAAAGAGACATGTAGTATTGTCCTATGCATATACCACTGTTGTAATTCCAGAATAGTGCACTGGAGACACCATGCTCTCTACCCCATAACACGGTGCCTGACCAGTAACACGCTCCCCACGGTAAGCACGAGGAGTTGGCTCAGGCCCCCCAAAAAAATGTTTTGGGGGGGGCTGCCTCTCGGGCTTCCGTACCAGCCGTGTACCCTCAAATCGACGCCGTTCCTTCTTACGGGTCTCGTTTCCATCCCCCTCTAAACTGCAGGGCCAAAGGGGTTCGTAACAGGTGCGATTACAATCTCGCTCTGTGAGAACCTACCCCAAACAACACTTACTCAACCACATGACTCCCACCAACGTCCCCAACATCAGTACGTTCTGACTGGACCATGATGGGAAGCGAACCCTCTGGATGCTGCAGAACCTCTGGACAAACCTCCAGTCTAGTTTGGGCCTGTGTGACCAGTAAAATAAACATATACCATATCAATAAACTGAGGAGAAGCTTTTAATTTCAAAAGTTGTTCCATTTTATTTACATTTTATAATTCAAATCACTTCATGAATTGAGGGTCTTCAATTCTAATTGACCTCAACCCTGATACACACACATATTAGGATGAAACATTTCTTAGCCTAATCGGTGTCTGGGAAACAACACAATCACATTGGTCTTTTGATGCTGTCAAAGATTAGGCTATTAGCTACGAGACAATACCTTTGAGACTAATTGAATACTGGTAGGCAAACATTTCTCCATTTATCAATCAATACCTGACAAATAAATCTTACCCGCTCACTCCTTTCACACCCCTCAAAGGCAATGGTGGCATTTTCAGAAAATTACTTACATTTTTTTTAAACTTAAAAAAAGAAAGAAATAATGTATTTTTTAAAATTACTTGTAGTTGACTTGGCAGAAGAGAAGATAATATGTAGCACTCCCATCCGCGCACCTTTCCAGAGAGAGCCGTCAACCCTAGAGATGTCGTATGGCCTGTTCTTGCCTGGAATATCTGGTTTTCCTTTAAATGTGAACGGTGTAACGAGGAAATACCTTGTACACAGTATTTAGCCAGAGAGCATCGTACTGTATTCAGGTGACAGAAGCAGAAGGCCTCACCCTGTTTCACTGTCACTATATCGTTTGTGATTAAACTCCTGTAAAAAATAATAATAATAATAGCTTATATAAAATGTCTGTGTATAGGCCCTAATGTACAATATGTCTCCCCTTCCATTGGAAAAAGTATGCACTTCTGCTATGGCCACATTTATTTGCATATTCTAAACACAGGCTTGGCTGTTTAGATGTAATGTGGAGCCACCAGAGCTTCCTGCGTTTACACATTTCCCCCATCAACCAATAAACCGTCTTCAAAAGGTTTTCAAACATTTGTTATTTAATCGACATATATTGTGTCAGAAATGTATATCGTAATAGTGTTGCATAAGGTTAAGAGGAATTCAGAAAATACAAAAAAAACGTAATATGAAATTGTGACAATTCGGGCAGGCTATCCCTCATTGAGCACAGATGTCAGTTCAACGTCTAGTTTTGATTGACATTTGGTTGAGTTGTCAACTAATGTGAATTCAACAAAAAATGTCACCGTGTCATTGGATTTAGGTAAAGAAACGGTGTGGGAAAAAATACTAAATTCCCTTACGTTGAAGACTCTTCTTTTCTTCTTTCAAATACAATTATATTTTCCACATCATCACACTGAGCTAGGATCTGGTCTGCCTTATGAATGGACAGGGGGCGGCTTATCAAGGATCTGGTCTGCCTTATGAATGGACAGGGGGCGGCTTATCAAGGATCTGGTCTGCCTTATGAATGGACAGGGGGGGGGCTTATCAAGGATCTGGTCTGCCTTATGAATGGACAGGGGGCGGCTTATCAAGGATCTGGTCTGCCTTATGAATGGACAGGGGGGGGGCTTATCAAGGATCTGGTCTGCCTTATGAATGGACAGGGGGCGGCTTATCAAGGATCTGGTCTGCCTTATGAATGGACAGGGGGCGGCTTATCAAGGATCTGGTCTGCCTTATGAATGGACAGGGGGCGGCTTATCAAGGATCTGGTCTGCCTTATGAATGGACAGGGGGCGGCTTATCAAGGATCTGGTCTGCCTTATGAATGGACAGGGGGCGGCTTATCAAGGATCTGGTCTGCCTAATGAATGGACAGGGGGCGGCTTATCAAGGATCTGGTCTGCCTTATGAATGGACAGGGGCGGCTTATCAAGGATCTGGTCTGCCTTATGAATGGACAGGGGGTGGCTTATCAAGGATCTGGTCTGCCTTATGAATGGACAGGGGGCGGCTTATCAAGGATCTGGTCTGCCTTATGAATGGACAGGGGCGGCTTATCAAGGATCTGGTCTGCCTTATGAATGGACAGGGGGCGGCTTATCAAGGATCTGGTCTGCCTTATGAATGGACAGGGGGCGGCTTATCAAGGATCTGGTCTGCCTTATGAATGGACAGGGGGTGGCTTATCAAGGATCTGGTCTGCCTTATGAGTGGACAGGGGGCGGCTTATCAAGGATCTGGTCTGCCTTATGAATGGACAGGGGGCGGCTTATCAAGGATCTGGTCTGCCTTATGAATGGACAGGGGGTGGCTTATCAAGGATCTGGTCTGCCTAATGAATGGACAGGGGGCGGCTTATCAAGGATCTGGTCTGCCTTATGAATGGACAGGGGGTGGCTTATCAAGGATCTGGTCTGCCTTATGAATGGACAGGGGGCGGCTTATCAAGGATCTGGTCTGCCTTATGAATGGACAGGGGGTGGCTTATCAAGGATCTGGTCTGCCTTATGAATGGACAGGGGGTGGCTTATCAAGGATCTGGTCTGCCTTATGAATGGACAGGGGGCGGCTTATCAAGGATCTGGTCTGCCTTATGAATGGACAGGGGGCGGCTTATCAAGGATCTGGTCTGCCTTATGAATGGACAGGAGGCGGCTTATCAAGGATCTGGTCTGCCTTATGAATGGACAGGGGGGCGGCTTATCAAGGATCTGGTCTGCCTTATGAATGGACAGGGGGCGGCTTATCAAGGATCTGGTCTGCCTTATGAATGGACAGGGGGCGGCTTATCAAGGATCTGGTCTGCCTTATGAATGGACAGGGGGCGGCTTATCAAGGATCTGGTCTGCCTTATGAATGGACAGGGGGCGGCTTATCAAGGATCTGGTCTGCCTTATGAATGGACAGGGGGGCGGCTTATCAAGGATCTGGTCTGCCTTATGAATGGACAGGGGGGGGCTTATCAAGGATCTGGTCTGCCTTATGAATGGACAGGGGGCGGCTTATCAAGGATCTGGTCTGCCTTATGAATGGACAGGGGGCGGCTTATCAAGGATCTGGTCTGCCTTATGAATGGACAGGGGGCGGCTTATCAAGGATCTGGTCTGCCTTATGAATGGACAGGGGGCGGCTTATCAAGGATCTGGTCTGCCTTATGAATGGACAGGGGGCGGCTTATCAAGGATCTGGTCTGCCTTATGAATGGACAGGGGGCGGCTTATCAAGGATCTGGTCTGCCTTATGAATGGACAGGGGGCGGCTTATCAAGGATCTGGTCTGCCTTATGAATGGACAGGGGGCGGACAGGGGGCGGCTATCAAGGATCTGGTCTGCCTTATGAATGGACAGGGGGCGGCTTATCAAGGATCTGGTCTGCCTTATGAATGGACAGGGGGCGGCTTATCAAGGATCTGGTCTGCCTTATGAATGGACAGGGGGCGGCTTATCAAGGATCTGGTCTGCCTTATGAATGGACAGGGGGCGGCTTATCAAGGATCTGGTCTGCCTTATGAATGGACAGGGGGCGGCTTATCAAGGATCTGGTCTGCCTTATGAATGGACAGGGGGCGGCTTATCAAGGATCTGGTCTGCCTTATGAATGGACAGGGGGCGGCTTATCAAGGATCTGGTCTGCCTTATGAATGGACAGGGGGCGGCTTATCAAGGATCTGGTCTGCCTTATGAATGGACAGGGGGCGGCTTATCAAGGATCTGGTCTGCCTTATGAATGGACAGGGGGCGGCTTATCAAGGATCTGGTCTGCCTTATGAATGGACAGGGGGCGGCTTATCAAGGATCTGGTCTGCCTTATGAATGGACAGGGGGCGGCTTATCAAGGATCTGGTCTGCCTTATGAATGGACAGGGGGCGGCTTATCAAGGATCTGGTCTGCCTAATGAATGGACAGGGGGCGGCTTATCAAGGATCTGGTCAGGATCTGGTCTGCCTAATGAATGGACAGGGGGCGGCTTATCAAGGATCTGGTCTGCCTTATGAATGGACAGGGGGCGGCTTATCAAGGATCTGGTCTGCCTAATGAATGGACAGGGGGCGGCTTATCAAGGATCTGGTCTGCCTTATGAATGGACAGGGGGCGGCTTATCAAGGATCTGGTCTGCCTTATGAATGGACAGGGGGCGGCTTATCAAGGATCTGGTCTGCCTTATGAATGGACAGGGGGCGGCTTATCAAGGATCTGGTCTGCCTTATGAATGGACAGGGGGCGGCTTATCAAGGATCTGGTCTGCCTTATGAATGGACAGGGGGCGGCTTATCAAGGATCTGGTCTGCCTTATGAATGGACAGGGGGCGGCTTATCAAGGATCTGGTCTGCCTTATGAATGGACAGGGGGCGGCTTATCAAGGATCTGGTCTGCCTTATGAATGGACAGGGGGCGGCTTATCAAGGATCTGGTCTGCCTTATGAATGGACAGGGGGCGGCTTATCAAGGATCTGGTCTGCCTTATGAATGGACAGGGGGCGGCTTATCAAGGATCTGGTCTGCCTTATGAATGGACAGGGGGCGGCTTATCAAGGATCTGGTCTGCCTTATGAATGGACAGGGGGCGGCTTATCAAGGATCTGGTCTGCCTTATGAATGGACAGGGGGCGGCTTATCAAGGATCTGGTCTGCCTTATGAATGGACAGGGGGCGGCTTATCAAGGATCTGGTCTGCCTTATGAATGGACAGGGGGCGGCTTATCAAGGATCTGGGGATCTGGTCTGCCTTATGAATGGACAGGGGGCGGCTTATCAAGGATCTGGTCTGCCTAATGAATGGACAGGGGGCGGCTTATCAATCTGGTCTGCCTTATGAATGGACAGGGGGCGGCTTATCAAGGATCTGGTCTGCCTTATGAATGGACAGGGGGCGGCTTATCAAGGATCTGGTCTGCCTTATGAATGGACAGGGGGCGGCTTATCAAGGATCTGGTCTGCCTTATGAATGGACAGGGGGCTGGGCTTATCAAGGATCTGGTCTGCCTTATGAATGGACAGGGGGCGGCTTATCAAGGATCTGGTCTGCCTTATGAATGGACAGGGGGCGGCTTATCAAGGATCTGGTCTGCCTTATGAATGGACAGGGGGCGGCTTATCAAGGATCTGGTCTGCCTTATGAATGGACAGGGGGCGGCTTATCAAGGATCTGGTCTGCCTTATGAATGGACAGGGGGCGGCTTATCAAGGATCTGGTCTGCCTTATGAATGGACAGGGGGCGGCTTATCAAGGATCTGGTCTGAATGGACAGGGGGCGGCTTATCAAGGATCTGGTCTGCCTTATGAATGGACAGGGGGCGGCTTATCAAGGATCTGGTCTGCCTTATGAATGGACAGGGGGCGGCTTATCAAGGATCTGGTCTGCCTTATGAATGGACAGGGGGCGGCTTATCAAGGATCTGGTCTGCCTTATGAATGGACAGGGGGCGGCTTATCAAGGATCTGGTCTGCCTTATGAATGGACAGGGGGCGGCTTATCAAGGATCTGGTCTGCCTTATGAATGGACAGGGGGCGGCTTATCAAGGATCTGGTCTGCCTTATGAATGGACAGGGGGCGGCTTATCAAGGATCTGGTCTGCCTTATGAATGGACAGGGGGCGGCTTATCAAGGATCTGGTCTGCCTTATGAATGGACAGGGGGCGGCTTATCAAGGATCTGGTCTGCCTTATGAATGGACAGGGGGCGGCTTATCAAGGATCTGGTCTGCCTTATGAATGGACAGGGGGCGGCTTATCAAGGATCTGGTCTGCCTTATGAATGGACAGGGGGCGGCTTATCAAGGATCTGGTCTGCCTTATGAATGGACAGGGGGCGGCTTATCAAGGATCTGGTCTGCCTTATGAATGGACAGGGGGCGGCTTATCAAGGATCTGGTCTGCCTTATGAATGGACAGGGGGCGGCTTATCAAAGGATCTGGTCTGCAAGGATCTTATGAATGGACAGGGGGCGGCTTATCAAGGATCTGGTCTGCCTTATGAATGGACAGGGGGCGGCTTATCAAGGATCTGGTCTGCCTTATGAATGGACAGGGGGCGGCTTATCAAGGATCTGGTCTGCCTTATGAATGGACAGGGGGCGGCTTATCAAGGATCTGGTCTGCCTTATGAATGGACAGGGGGCGGCTTATCAAGGATCTGGTCTGCCTTATGAATGGACAGGGGGCGGCTTATCAAGGATCTGGTCTGCCTAATGAATGGACAGGGGCGGCTTATCAAGGATCTGGTCTGCCTTATGAATGGACAGGGGGCGGCTTATCAAGGATCTGGTCTGCCTTATGAATGGACAGGATCTGGTCTGCCTTATGAATGGACAGGGGGCGGCTTATCAAGGATCTGGTCTGCCTTATGAATGGACAGGGGGCGGCTTATCAAGGATCTGGTCTGCCTTATGAATGGACAGGGGGCGGCTTATCAAGGATCTGGTCTGCCTTATGAATGGACAGGGGGCGGCTTATCAAGGATCTGGTCTGCCTTATGAATGGACAGGGGGCGGCTTATCAAGGATCTGGTCTGCCTTATGAATGGACAGGGGGCGGCTTATCAAGGATCTGGTCTGCCTTATGAATGGACAGGGGGCCTTATGAATGGACAGGGGGCGGCTTATCAAGGATCTGGTCTGCCTTATGAATGGACATCAAGGATCTGGTCTGCCTTATGAATGGACAGGGGGGGGGCGGCTTATCAAGGATCTGGTCTGCCTTATGAATGGACAGGGGGCGGCTTATCAAGGATCTGGTCTGCCTTATGAATGGACAGTGGGCGGCTTATCAAGGATCTGGTCTGCCTAATGAATGGACAGGGGGCGGCTTATCAAGGATCTGGTCTGCCTTATGAATGGACAGGGGGCGGCTTATCAAGGATCTGGTCTGCCTTATGAATGGACAGGGGGCGGCTTATCAAGGATCTGGTCTGCCTTATGAATGGACAGGGGGCGGCTTATCAAGGATCTGGTCTGCCTTATGAATGGACAGGGGGCGGCTTATCAAGGATCTG
>NW_027258376.1:0-80489 GCF_045791955.1 Oncorhynchus clarkii lewisi
CTATAGAATCGGGTGTCATTAAACAGGGCCCATAGGGAATCTGTGTCGTTGAACAGGGCCCATTGGGAATCGGGTGTCGTTGAACAGGGCCCACAGGGAATCGGGTGCCATTGAACAGGGCCCATAGGGATTCGGGCGCTATTGAGCAGGGCCCATAGGGAATTGGGTGTCATTAATCGGGTGTCATTAAGCAGGGCCCATAGGGAATCGGTGACGTTGAACAGGGCCCATAGGGAATCGGGTGCCATTTAACAGGGCCCATAGGGAATCGGTGCCGTTGAACAGGGCCCGTAGGGAATCGGTGCCATTGAACAGGGCCCATAGGGAATTGGTTGCCTTTGAACAGGGCCCATAGGAAATCGGGGGTCATTGAACAGTGCCAATAGGGAATATGATGCCATTGAACAGTTTCCCATAGAGAATCGGGTGTCATTAAAGATGGCCCATAGGGAATCGGGTGCCATTGAACAGGGCCCATAGGGAATCGGTGCCATTGAACAGGGCCAATAGGGAATCGGGTGTCATCGAACATGGCCCATAGGGAATCGGTGCCATTGAACAGGGCCAATAGGGAATCGGGTGTCATCGAACATGGCCCATAGGGATTCGGGTGTCACTAAACAGGGCCCATGAGGAAACGGGTGTCATTGAACAGGGCCCATGAGGAATCGGGTGTCATTGAACAGGGCCCATTGGGAATCGGGTGCCATTGAACAGGGCCCATAGGGAATTGGTTGCATTGAACAGGGCACATAGATAATCGGGTGTCATTAATCAGGGCCCATAGGGAATCGTTGCCATTGAACAGGGCCCATTGGGAATCGGGTGTTGTTGAACAGGGCCCATAGGGAATCGGGTGCAATTGAGCAGGGCCCATAGGGAATTGGGTGCCATTAAACAGGGCCCATAATGAATCGGGTGCCATTCAAGAGGGTCCATAGAGAATTGGGTGTCATTAAACAGGGCCCATAGGGAATGGGGTGCCATTGAACAGGGCCCATAGAAAACCGGGTGTCATTGAACAGGGTCAATAGGGAATCGGGTGCCATTGAACATGGCCCATAGGGATTCGGGTGCCATTGAACAGGGCCCATTGGGAATCGGATGTTGTTGAACAGGGCCCATGAGGAATCAGGTGTCATTGAACATGGCCAATAGGGAATCGGGTGTCATCGAACATGGCCCATAGGGAATGTGTGCCATTGAACAGGGCCAATAGGGAATCGGGTGTCATCGAACATGGCCCATAGGGATTCGGGTGTCACTAAACAGGGCCCATGAGGAAACGGGTGTCATTGAACAGGGCCCAGGAGGAATCGGGTGTCATTGAACAGGGCCCATTTGGAATCGGGTGCCATTGAACAGGGCCGATAGGGAATTGGTTGCATTGAACAGGGCACATAGATAATCGGGTGTCATTAATCAGGGCCCATAGGGAATCGTTGCCATTGAACAGGGCCCATTGGGAATCAGGTGTTGTTGAACAGGGCCCATAGGGAATCGGGTGCAATTGAGCAGGGCCCATAGGGAATTGGGTGCCATTAAACAGGGCCCATAATGAATCGGGTGCCATTCAACAGGGCCCATAGAGAATTGGGTGTCATTAAACAGGGCCCATAGGGAATGGGGTGCCATTGAACAGGGCCCATAGAAAACCGGGTGTCATTGAACAGGGTCAATAGGGAATCGGGTGCCATTGAACAGGGCCCATAGGGATTCGGGTGCCATTGAACAGGGCCCATTGGGAATCGGGTGTTGTTGAACAGGGCCCATGAGGAATCAGGTGTCATTGAACATGGCCCATGAGGAATCGGGTGTCATTGAACAGGGCCCATGTGGAATTGTGTGCCATTGAACAGGGCCCATAGGGAATTTGTTGCATTGAACAGGGCCCATAGAGAATCGGGTGTCATTAAAGATGGCCCATAGGGAATCGGGTGCCATTGAACAGGGCCCATAGGGAATTGGATGCATTAAACAGGGCCCATAGGGAATCGGTTGCATTGAACAGTGCCCATAAGGAATCAGGTGTCATTAAACAGGGCCCATTAGCAATCAGTGCCATTGAACAGGGCCCATAGGGAATCGGGTGCCATTGAACAAGGCCCATAGGGAATCGGGGGTCATTAAACAGGTCCATAGGGAAACGGGTTCCATTGTACAGGCCCCCATGAGAATCGTGTGTCATTAAACACGGTCCATAGGGAATCGGGTGTCATTAAACAGGGCCCATAGGGAATCGGGTGCCATTGAAGAGGGCCCATAGGGATTCTGGGGTGCCATTGAGCAGAGCCCATAGGGAATCGGGTGTCATTAATCGGGTGTCATTAAGCAGGGCCCATAGGGAATCGGTGACGTTGAACAGGGCCCATAGGGAATCGGGTGCCATTTAACAGGGCCCATAGGGAATCGGTGCCGTTGAATAGGGCCCGTAGGGAATCGGTGCCATTGAACAGGGCCCATGGGGAATTGGTTGCCTTTGAACAGGGCCCAAAGGAAATCGGGGGTCATTGAACAGTGCCAATAGGGAATCGGGTGCCATTGAATAGGGCCCATAGAGAATCGGGTGTCATTAAAGATGGCCCATAGGGAAACGGGTTCCATTGAACAGGGCCCATTGAGAATCGTGTGTCATTAAACAGGGTCCATAGGGAATCGGGTGTCATTAAACAGGGCCCATTAGCAATCGGTGCCGTTGAACAGGGCCCATAGGGAATCGGGTGCCATTCAACAAGGCCCATAGGGAATCGGGGGTCATTAAACAGGGCCATAGGGAAACGGGTTCCATTGAACAGGGCCCATTGAGAATCGTGTGTCATTAATCACGGTCCATAGGGAATCGGGTGTCATTAAACAGGGCCCATAGGGAAACGGGTTCCATTGAACAGGGCCCATTGAGAATCTTGTGTCATTAAACACGGTCCATAGGGAATCGGGTGTCATTAAACAGGGCCCATAGGGAATCGGGTGCCATTGAACAGGGCCCATAGGGATTCTGGGGTGTCATTAAGCAGGGCCCATAGGGAATCGATGATGTTGAACAGGGCCCATAGGGAATCGGGTGCCATTTAACAGGGCCCATAGGGAATCGGTGCCATTGAACAGGGCCCATAGGGAATTGGTTGCCTTTGAACAGGGCCCAAAGGAAATCGGGGGTCATTGAACAGTGCCAATAGGGAATCGGGTGCCATTGAATAGGGCCCATAGAGAATCGGGTGTCATTAAAGATGGCCCATAGGGAATCGGGTGCCATTTAACAGGGCCCATGAGGAATAGGGTGTCATTGAACAGGGCCCATTGGGAATCGGGTGCCATTGAACAGGGCCCATATGGAATTGGTTGCATTGAACAGGGCCCATAGAGAATCGGGTGTCATTAAACAGGGCCCATAGGAAATCGGTGCCGTTGAACAGGGCCCATTGGGAATCGGGTGTCGTTGAACAGGGCCCATAGGGAATCGGTGCGTTGAACTTGGCCCGTATGGAATCGGTGCGTTGAACAGGGCCCATAGGGAATTGGTTGCCATTGAACAGGGCCAAAAGGGAATCGTGTGCCATTGAACAGGGCCAATAGGGAATCGGGTGTCATCGAACATGGCCCATAGGGAATCGGTGCCATTGAACAGGGCCAATAGGGAATCGGGTGTCATCGAACATGGCCCATAGGGATTCGGGTGTCACTAAACAGGGCCCATGAGGAAACGGGTGTCATTGAACAGGGCCCATGAGGAATCGGGTGTCATTGAACAGGGCCCATTGGGAATCGGGTGCCATTGAACAGGGCCCATAGGGAATTGGTTGCATTGAACAGGGCACATAGATAATTGGGTGTCATTAATCAGGGCCCATAGGGAATCGTTGCCATTGAACAGGGCCCATTGGGAATCGGGTGTTGTTGAACAGGGCCCATAGGGAATCGGGTGCAATTGAGCAGGGCCCATAGGGAATTGGGTGCCATTAAACAGGGCCCATAATGAATCGGGTGCCATTCAAGAGGGCCCATAGAGAATTGGGTGTCATTAAACAGGGCCCATAGGGAATGGGGTGCCATTGAACAGGGCCCATAGAAAACCGGGTGTCATTGAACAGGGTCAATAGGGAATCGGGTGCCATTGAACAGGGCCCATAGGGATTCGGGTGCCATTGAACAGGGCCCATTGGGAATCGGGTGTTGTTGAACAGGGCCCATGAGGAATCAGGTGTCATTGAACATGGCCAATAGGGAATCGGGTGTCATCGAACATGGCCCATAGGGAATGTGTGCCATTGAACAGGGCCAATAGGGAATCGGGTGTCATTGAACATGGCCCATAGGGATTCGGGTGTCACTAAACAGGGCCCATGAGGAAACGGGTGTCATTGAACAGGGCCCAGGAGGAATCGGGTGTCATTGAACAGGGCCCATTTGGAATCGGGTGCCATTGAACAGGGCCGATAGGGAATTGGTTGCATTGAACAGGGCACATAGATAATCGGGTGTCATTAATCAGGGCCCATAGGGAATCGTTGCCATTGAACAGGGCCCATTGGGAATCAGGTGTTGTTGAACAGGGCCCATAGGGAATCGGGTGCAATTGAGCAGGGCCCATAGGGAATTGGGTGCCATTAAACAGGGCCCATAATGAATCGGGTGCCATTCAACAGGGCCCATAGAGAATTGGGTGTCATTAAACAGGGCCCATAGGGAATGGGGTGCCATTGAACAGGGCCCATAGAAAACCGGGTGTCATTGAACAGGGTCAATAGGGAATCGGGTGCCATTGAACAGGGCCCATAGGGATTCGGGTGCCATTGAACAGGGCCCATTGGGAATCGGGTGTCATTTAACAGGGCCCATGAGGAATAGGGTGTCATTGAACAGGGCCCATTGGGAATCGGGTGCCATTGAACAGGGCCCATATGGAATTGGTTGCATTGAACAGGGCCCATAGAGAATCGGGTGTCATTAAACAGGGCCCATAGGAAATCGGTGCCGTTGAACAGGGCCCATTGGGAATCGGGTGTCGTTGAA
The DNA here is from genome assembly GCF_045791955.1 of Oncorhynchus clarkii lewisi. NCBI lineage: Eukaryota > Metazoa > Chordata > Actinopteri > Salmoniformes > Salmonidae > Oncorhynchus > Oncorhynchus clarkii. The sequence continues at coordinate 5,011 of NW_027258376.1, forward strand.
CAGGGCCCATAGGGAATCGGTGCGTTGAACTTGGCCCGTATGGAATCGGTGCGTTGAACAGGGCCCATAGGGAATTGGTTGCCATTGAACAGGGCCAAAAGGGAATCGTGTGCCATTGAACAGGGCCAATAGGGAATCGGGTGTCATCGAACATGGCCCATAGGGAATCGGTGCCATTGAACAGGGCCAATAGGGAATCGGGTGTCATCGAACATGGCCCATAGGGATTCGGGTGTCACTAAACAGGGCCCATGAGGAAACGGGTGTCATTGAACAGGGCCCATGAGGAATCGGGTGTCATTGAACAGGGCCCATTGGGAATCGGGTGCCATTGAACAGGGCCCATAGGGAATTGGTTGCATTGAACAGGGCACATAGATAATTGGGTGTCATTAATCAGGGCCCATAGGGAATCGTTGCCATTGAACAGGGCCCATTGGGAATCGGGTGTTGTTGAACAGGGCCCATAGGGAATCGGGTGCAATTGAGCAGGGCCCATAGGGAATTGGGTGCCATTAAACAGGGCCCATAATGAATCGGGTGCCATTCAAGAGGGCCCATAGAGAATTTATTGTCATTAAACAGGGCCCATAGGGAATGGGGTGCCATTGAACAGGGCCCATAGAAAACCGGGTGTCATTGAACAGGGTCAATAGGGAATCGGGTGCCATTGAACAGGGCCCATAGGGATTCGGGTGCCATTGAACAGGGCCCATTGGGAATCGGGTGTTGTTGAACAGGGCCCATGAGGAATCAGGTGTCATTGAACATGGCCAATAGGGAATCGGGTGTCATCGAACATGGCCCATAGGGAATGTGTGCCATTGAACAGGGCCAATAGGGAATCGGGTGTCATTGAACATGGCCCATAGGGATTCGGGTGTCACTAAACAGGGCCCATGAGGAAACGGGTGTCATTGAACAGGGCCCAGGAGGAATCGGGTGTCATTGAACAGGGCCCATTTGGAATCGGGTGCCATTGAACAGGGCCGATAGGGAATTGGTTGCATTGAACAGGGCACATAGATAATCGGGTGTCATTAATCAGGGCCCATAGGGAATCGTTGCCATTGAACAGGGCCCATTGGGAATCAGGTGTTGTTGAACAGGGCCCATAGGGAATCGGGTGCAATTGAGCAGGGCCCATAGGGAATTGGGTGCCATTAAACAGGGCCCATAATGAATCGGGTGCCATTCAACAGGGCCCATAGAGAATTGGGTGTCATTAAACAGGGCCCATAGGGAATGGGGTGCCATTGAACAGGGCCCATAGAAAACCGGGTGTCATTGAACAGGGTCAATAGGGAATCGGGTGCCATTGAACAGGGCCCATAGGGATTCGGGTGCCATTGAACAGGGCCCATTGGGAATCGGGTGTTGTTGAACAGGGCCCATGAGGAATCAGGTGTCATTGAACATGGCCCATGAGGAATCGGGTGTCATTGAACAGGGCCCATGTGGAATTGTGTGCCATTGAACAGGGCCCATAGGGAATTGGTTGCATTGAACAGGGCCCATAGAGAATCGGGTGTCATTAAAGATGGCCCATAGGGAATCGGGTGCCATTGAACAGGGCCCATAGGGAATTGGATGCATTAAACAGGGCCCATAGGGAATCGGTTGCATTGAACAGGGCCCATAAGGAATCAGGTGTCATTAAACAGGGCCCATTAGCAATCAGTGCCATTGAACAGGGCCCATAGGGAATCGGGTGCCATTGAACAAGGCCCATAGGGAATCGGGGGTCATTAAACAGGTCCATAGGGAAACGGGTTCCATTGTACAGGGCCCATTGAGAATCGTGTGTCATTAAACACGGTCCATAGGGAATCGGGTGTAATTAAACAGGGCCCATAGCGAATCGGGTGCCATTGAAGAGGGCCCATAGGGATTCTGGGGTGCCATTGAGCAGAGCCCATAGGGAATCGGGTGTCATTAATCGGGTGTCATTAAGCAGGGCCCATAGGGAATCGGTGACGTTGAACAGGGCCCATAGGGAATCGGGTGCCATTTAACAGGGCCCATAGGGAATCGGTGCCGTTGAATAGGGCCCGTAGGGAATCGGTGCCATTGAACAGGGCCCATGGGGAATTGGTTGCCTTTGAACAGGGCCCAAAGGAAATCGGGGGTCATTGAACAGTGCCAATAGGGAATCGGGTGCCATTGAATAGGGCCCATAGAGAATCGGGTGTCATTAAAGATGGCCCATAGGGAAACGGGTTCCATTGAACAGGGCCCATTGAGAATCGTGTGTCATTAAACAGGGTCCATAGGGAATCGGGTGTCATTAAACAGGGCCCATTAGCAATCAGTGCCGTTGAACAGGGCCCATAGGGAATCGGGTGCCATTGAACAAGGCCCATAGGGAATCGGGGGTCATTAAACAGGGCCATAGGGAAACGGGTTCCATTGAACAGGGCCCATTGAGAATCGTGTGTCATTAAACACGGTCCATAGGGAATCGGGTGTCATTAAACAGGGCCCATAGGGAAACGGGTTCCATTGAACAGGGCCCATTGAGAATCGTGTGTCATTAAACACGGTCCATAGGGAATCGGGTGTCATTAAACAGGGCCCATAGGGAATCGGGTGCCATTGAACAGGGCCCATAGGGATTCTGGGGTGTCATTAAGCAGGGCCCATAGGGAATCGATGATGTTGAACAGGGCCCATAGGGAATCGGGTGCCATTTAACAGGGCCCATAGGGAATCGGTGCCATTGAACAGGGCCCATAGGGAATTGGTTGCCTTTGAACAGGGCCCAAAGGAAATCGGGGGTCATTGAACAGTGCCAATAGGGAATCGGGTGCCATTGAATAGGGCCCATAGAGAATCGGGTGTCATTAAAGATGGCCCATAGGGAATCGGGTGCCATTTAACAGGGCCCATGAGGAATAGGGTGTCATTGAACAGGGCCCATTGGGAATCGGGTGCCATTGAACAGGGCCCATATGGAATTGGTTGCATTGAACAGGGCCCATAGAGAATCGGGTGTCATTAAACAGGGCCCATAGGAAATCGGTGCCGTTGAACAGGGCCCATTGGGAATCGGGTGTCGTTGAACAGGGCCCATAGGGAATCGGTGCGTTGAACTTGGCCCGTATGGAATCGGTGCGTTGAACAGGGCCCATAGGGAATTGGTTGCCATTGAACAGGGCCAAAAGGGAATCGTGTGCCATTGAACAGGGCCCATAGGCAATTGGGGGTCATTGAACAGTGTTAATAGGGAATTGGGTGCCATTGAACAGGGCCCATAGAGAATTGGGTGTCATTAAAGAGGGCCCATAGGGAATCGGGTGCCATTGAACAGGTCCAAAAGGGAATTGTGTGCCATTGAACAGGGCCCATTGGGATCCGGGTGCCGTTGAACAGGGCCCATAAGGAAACGGGTGTCATTAAACAGGGCCCATAGGGAATTGGGTGCCATTGAACAGGGCCCATAGGGAATCGGGTGCCATTAAACAGGGCCAATAGGGATTTGGGTGCCATTGAGCAGGGCCCATAGGGATCCGGGTGCCGTTGAACAGGGCCCATAAGGAAACGGGTGTCATTAAACAGGGCCCATATGGAATTGGGTGCCATTGAACAGGGCCCATAGGGATTCGGGTGCAATTGAACAGGGCCAAAAGGGAATTGTGTGCCATTGAACAGGGCCCATTGGGATCCGGGTGCCGTTGAACAGGGCCCATAAGGAAACGGGTGTCATTAAACAGGGCCCATAGGGAATTGGGTGCCATTGAACAGGGCCCATAGGGAACCGGGTGCCATTAAACAGGGCCAATAGGGATTTGGGTGCCATTGAGCAGGGCCCATAGGGATCCGGGTGCCGTTGAACAGGGCCCATAAGGAAACGGGTGTCATTAAACAGGGCCCATATGGAATTGGGTGCCATTGAACAGGGCCCATAGGGATTCGGGTGCCATTGAACAGGGCCCATAGAGAATCGGGTGTCATTGAACAGGGCCCATAGAGAATAGTCTGTCATTGAACAGGGCCAATAGGGAATCGGGTGCCATTGAACAGGGCCCATAGGGATTCGGGTGCCGTTGAAAAGGGCCCATAAGGAATCGGGTGCCATTGAACAGGGCCCATAGGGAATCGGGTGCCATTGAACAGGGCCCATAGGGAATTTTGTAAATTAAACAGTGCCCATAGGGAATCAGGTGTCATTGAACAGGGCACATAGGGAATTGGGTGCAATTGAACAGGGTACATAGGGAATTAGGTGCATTGAACAGTGCCCATGGGGAATCGGGTGTCATTGAACAGGGCCCATAGGGAATTGGGTGCATTAAACAGTGCCCATAGGGAATCGGGTGCCATTGAACAGGGCCCATTGGGAATTTTGTGAATTGAACAGGGCCCATAGAGAATCGGCTATCATTAAACAGGGCCCATAGGAATTTGGTTGCCATTGAGCAGGGCCCATAGGGAATCGGGTGCCGTTGAACAGGGACCATAGGGAATTGGGTGCATTAAACAGTGCCCATAGGGAATCGGGTGCCATTGAACAGGGCCCATAGGGAATGTGTTGAATTGAACAGGGCCCATAGAGAATCGGTTTCCATTGAACAGGGCCCATAGGGAATCGGATGCCATTCAACAGGGCCCATAGAGAATCAGCTGTCATTGAACAGGGCCCATAGGGAATGGGGTGTCATTGAACATGGCTAATAGGGAATCGGGTGCCAGTGAACAGGGTCCATAGGGATTCGGGTGCCATTGAACAGGGCCCATAGAGAATCGGGTGTCATTGAACAGGGCCCATAGGGATTCGGGTGCCATGGAACAGGGCCCATAAGGAATCGGGTGTTATTAAACAGGGACCATAGGGCATCGGGTGCATTAAACAGGGCCCATAGGGAATCGGGTGCCATTGAACAGGGCCCATAGGAAATCGGGTGCCACTGAACAGGGCCCATGGGAAATCGTGTGCCATTTAACAGGGCCCATATGGAATCGGGTGCCATTGAACAGGGCCCATTGGGAATCGGGTGTCATTTAACAGGGCCCATAGATAAAGGTGTGTCATTGAACAGGGCCAATAGGGAATCGGGTGCCATTTAACAGGGCCCATAGGGAATCGGGTTCCATTCAACAGGGCCCATAGGGAATCGTCTGTCATTGAACAGGGCCAATAGGGAATCGGGTGCCATTGAACAGGGCCCATAGAGGATCGGGTGTCATTAAACAGGGCCCATAGCGAAACGGGTGCCATTAAACAGGGCCCATAGAGAATCGTATGTCATTGAACAGAGCCAATAGGGAATCAGGTGCCATTGAACAGGGCCCATAGGGATTTGGGTGCCATTGAACAGGGCCCATAGGGAATTGGGTTCATTGAACAGTGCCCATAGGGAATGGGGTGTCATTGAACAGGGCCCATAGGAAATCGGGTGTCATTGAACAGGGCCAATAGGAAATCGGGTGCCATTGAACAAGGCCCATAGAGAATCGGGTGTCATTAAACAGCGCCCATAGTGAATCGGGTGTCATTGAACAGTGCCCATAGGGAACCGGGTGTCATTGAACAGGGCCCATAGGGAATTGGATGCATTAAACAGTGCCCATAGGGAATCGGGTGCCATTGAACAGGGCCCATAGGGAATTTGGTGAATTGAACAGGGCCCATAGAGAATCGGTTGCCATTGAACAGGGCCCATAGGGAATTGGGTGCCATTCAACAGGGCCCATAGAGAATCAGCTGTCATTGAACAGGGCCCATAGGGAATGGGGTGTCATTGAACAGGGCCCATAGGGATTCGGGTGCCATTGAACAGGGCCCATAGAGAATCGGGTGTCATTGAACAGGGCCCATAGAGAATAGTCTGTCATTGAACAGGGCCAATAGGGAATCGGGTGCCATTGAACAGGGCCCATAGGGATTCGGGTGCCGTTGAACAGGGCCCATAAGGAATCGGGTGTCATTAAACAGGGACCATAGGGCATTGGGTGCATTAAACAGGGCCCATAGGGAATCGCGTGCCATTGAACAGGGCCCATAGGAAATCGGGTGCCACTGAACAGGGCCCATGGGAAATCGTGTGCCATTTAACAGGGCCCATATGGAATCGGGTGCCATTGAACAGGGCCCATTGGGAATTGGGTGCCATTGAACAGGGCCCATTGGGAATTGGGTGCCATTGAACAGGGCCCATAGGGAATCGTGTGCCACTGAACAGGGCCCATAGAGAATCGGGTGTCATTAAACAGGGCCCATAGTGAATCGGGTGTCATTGAACAGTGCCCATATGGAATCGGGTGTCATTGAACAGGGCCCATAGGGAATTGGGTGCATTAAACAGTGCCCATAGGGAATTGGGTGCATTGAACAGTGCCCATAGGGAATCAGGTGTCATTGAACAAGGCACATAGGGAATTGGGTGCAATTGAACAGGGTACATAGGGAATTGGGTGCATTGAACAGTGCCCATAGGGAATCGGGTGTCATTGAACAGGGCCCATAGGGAATTGGGTGCATTAAACAGTGCCCATAGGGAATCGGGTGCCATTGAACAGGGCCCATTGGGAATTTTGTGAATTGAACAGGGAACATAGAGAATCGGCTATCATTAAACAGGGCCCATAGGAATTTGGTTGCCATTGAGCAGGGCCCACAGGGAATCGGGTGCCGTTGAACAGGGCCCATAGGGAGTCGGGTGCCATTCAACAGGATCCATAGGGAATTGGGTGCATTGAACAGTGCCCATAGGGAATCGGGTGTCATTGAACAGGGCACATAGGGAATTGGGTGCATTAAACAGTGCCCATAGGGAATCGGGTGCCATTGAACAGGGCCCATTGGGAATGTGTTGAATTGAACAGGGCCCATAGAGAATCGGTTGCCGTTGAACAGGGCCCATAGGGAATCGGATGCCATTCAACAGGGCCCATAGAGAATCAGCTGTCATTGAACAGGGCCCATAGGGAATGGGGTGTCATTGAACATGGCTAATAGGGAATCGGGTGCCAGTGAACAGGGTCCATAGGGATTCGGGTGCCATTGAACAGGGCCCATAGAGAATCGGGTGTCATTGAACAGGGCCCATAGGGATTCGGGTGCCATGGAACAGGGCCCATAAGGAATCGGGTGTCATTAAACAGGGACCATAGGGCATCGGGTGCATTAAACAGGGCCCATAGGGAATCGGGTGCCATTGAACAGGGCCCATAGGAAATCGGGTGCCACTGAACAGGGCCCATGGGAAATCGTGTGCCATTTAACAGGGCCCATATGGAATCGGGTGCCATTGAACAGGGCCCATTGGGAATTAGGTGCCATTGCACAGGGCCCATTGGGAATCGGTTGCCATTGAACAGGGCCCATAGGGAATTTGGTGAATTGAACAGGGCCCATAGAGAATCGGTTGCCATTGAACAGGGCCCATAGGGAATCGGGTGCCATTCAACAGGGCCCATAGAGAATCAGCTGTCATTGAACAGGGCCCATAGGGAATGGGATGTCATTGAACAGGGCCCATAGGGATTCGGGTGCCATTGAACAGGGCCCATAGAGAATCGGGTGTCATTGAACAGGGCCCATAGAGAATAGTCTGTCATTGAACAGGGCCCATAGGGATTCGGGTGCCGTTGAACAGGGCCCATAAGGAATCGGGTGTCATTAAACAGGGACCATAGGGCATCGGGTGCATTAAACAGGGCCCATAGGGCATCGGGTGCATTAAACAGGGCCCATAGGGAATCGGGTGCCATTGAACAGGGCCCATAGGAAATCGGGTGCCACTGAACAGGGCCCATGGGAAATCGTGTGCCATTTAACAGGGCCCATATGGAATCGGGTGCCATTGAACAGGGCCCATTGGGAATTAGGTGCCATTGCACAGGGCCCATTGGGAATTGGGTGCCATTGAACAGGGCCCATAGGGAATCGTGTGCCACTGAACAGGGCCCATAGAGAATCGGGTGTCATTAAACAGGGCCCATAGTGAATCGGGTGTCATTGAACAGTGCCCATATGGAATCGGGTGTCATTGAACAGGGCCCATAGGGAATTGGGTGCATTAAACAGTGCCCATAGGGAATTGGGTGCATTGAACAGTGCCCATAGGGAATCAGGTGTCATTGAACAGGGCACATAGGGAATTGGGTGCAATTGAACAGGGTACATAGGGAATTGGGTGCATTGAACAGTGCCCATGGGGAATCGGGTGTCATTGAACAGGGCCCATAGGGAATTGGGTGCATTAAACAGTGCCCATAGGGAGTCGGGTGCCATTGAACAGGGCCCATTGGGAATTTTGTGAATTGAACAGGGCCCATAGAGAATCGGCTATCATTAAACAGGGCCCATAGGAATTTGGTTGCCATTGAGCAGGGCCCATAGGGAATCGGGTGCCGTTGAACAGGGACCATAGGGAATTGGGTGCATTAAACAGTGCCCATAGGGAATCGGGTGCCATTGAACAGGGCCCATAGGGAATGTGTTGATTTGAACAGGGCCCATAGAGAATCAGCTGTCATTGAACAGGGCCCATAGGGAATGGGGTGTCATTGAACATGGCTAATAGGGAATCGGGTGCCAGTGAACAGGGTCCATAGGGATTCGGGTGCCAGTGAACAGGGCCCATAGAGAATCGGGTGTCATTGAACAGGGCCCATAGGGATTCGGGTGCCATGGAACAGGGCCCATAAGGAATCGGGTGTTATTAAACAGGGACCATAGGGCATCGGATGCATTAAACAGGGCCCATAGGGAATCGGGTGCCATTGAACAGGGCCCATAGGAAATCGGGTGCCACTGAACAGGGCCCATGGGAAATCGTGTGCCATTTAACAGGGCCCATATGGAATCGGGTGCCATTGAACAGGGCCCATTGGGAATCGGGTGTCATTTAACAGGGCCCATAGATAAAGGTGTGTCATTGAACAGGGCCAATAGGGAATCGGGTGCCATTTAACAGGGCCCATAGGGAATCGGGTTCCATTCAACAGGGCCCATAGGGAATCGTCTGTCATTGAACAGGGCCAATAGGGAATCGGGTGCCATTGAACAGGGCCCATAGAGGATCGGGTGTCATTAAACAGGGCCCATAGCGAAACGGGTGCCATTAAACAGGGCCCATAGAGAATCGTATGTCATTGAACAGAGCCAATAGGGAATCAGGTGCCATTGAACAGGGCCCATAGGGATTTGGGTGCCATTGAACAGGGCCCATAGGGAATTGGGTTCATTGAACAGTGCCCATAGGGAATGGGGTGTCATTGAACAGGGCCCATAGGAAATCGGGTGTCATTGAACAGGGCCAATAGGAAATCGGGTGCCATTGAACAAGGCCCATACAGAATCGGGTGTCATTAAACAGCGCCCATAGTGAATCGGGTGTCATTGAACAGTGCCCATAGGGAACCGGGTGTCATTGAACAGGGCCCATAGGGAATTGGATGCATTAAACAGTGCCCATAGGGAATCGGGTGCCATTGAACAGGGCCCATAGGGAATTTGGTGAATTGAACAGGGCCCATAGAGAATCGGTTGCCATTGAACAGGGCCCATAGTGAATCGGGTGTCATTGAACAGTGCCCATATGGAATCGGGTGTCATTGAACAGGGCCCATAGGGAATTTGGTGAATTGAACAGGGAACATAGAGAATCGGCTATCATTAAACAGGGCCCATAGGAATTTGGTTGCCATTGAACAGGGCCCATAGAGAATCGGGTGTCATTGAACAGGGCCCATAGAGAATAGTCTGTCATTGAACAGGGCCAATAGGGAATCGGGTGCCATTGAACAGGGCCCATAGAGAATCGGGTGTCATTGAACAGGGCCCATAGGGATTCGGGTGCCATGGAACAGGGCCCATAAGGAATCGGGTGTCATTAAACAGGGACCATAGGGCATCGGGTGCATTAAACAGGGCCCATAGGGAATCGGGTGCCATTGAACAGGGCCCATAGGAAATCGGGTGCCACTGAACAGGGCCCATGGGAAATCGTGTGCCATTTAACAGGGCCCATATGGAATCGGGTGCCATTGAACAGGGCCCATTGGGAATTAGGTGCCATTGCACAGGGCCCATTGGGAATTGGGTGCCATTGAACAGGGCCCATAGGGAATCGTGTGCCACTGAACAGGGCCCATAGAGAATCGGGTGTCATTAAACAGGGCCCATAGTGAATCGGGTGTCATTGAACAGTGCCCATATGGAATCGGGTGTCATTGAACAGGGCCCATAGGGAATTGGGTGCATTAAACAGTGCCCATAGGGAATTGGGTGCATTGAACAGTGCCCATAGGGAATCAGGTGTCATTGAACAGGGCACATAGGGAATTGGGTGCAATTGAACAGGGTACATAGGGAATTGGGTGCATTGAACAGTGCCCATGGGGAATCGGGTGTCATTGAACAGGGCCCATAGGGAATTGGTTGCATTAAACAGTGCCCATAGGGAATCTGGTGCCATTGAACAGGGCCCATTGGGAATTTTGTGAATTGAACAGGGCCCATAGAGAATCGGCTATCATTAAACAGGGCCCATAGGAATTTGGTTGCCATTGAGCAGGGCCCATAGGGAATCGGGTGCCGTTGAACAGGGACCATAGGGAGTCGGGTGCCATTCAACAGGATCCATAGGGAATTGGGTGCATTGAACAGTGCCCATAGGGAATCGGGTGTCATTGAACAGGGCCCATAGGGAATTGGGTGCATTAAACAGTGCCCATAGGGGATCGGGTGCCATTGAACAGGGCCCATAGGGAATGTGTTGAATTGAACAGGGCCCATAGAGAATCGGTTGCCATTGAACAGGGCCCATAGGGAATCGGGTGCCATTCAACAGGGCCCATTGAGAATCAGCTGTCATTGAACAGGGCCCATAAGGAATGGGGTGTCATTGAACATGGCTAATAGGGAATCGGGTGCCAGTGAACAGGGTCCATAGGGATTCGGGTGCCATTGAACAGGGCCCATAGAGAATCGGGTGTCATTGAACAGGGCCCATAGGGATTCGGGTGCCATGGAACAGGGCCCATAAGGAATCGGGTGTTATTAAACAGGGACCATAGGGCATCGGGTGCATTAAACAGGGCCCATAGGGAATCGGGTGCCATTGAACAGGGCCCATAGGAAATCGGGTGCCACTGAACAGGGCCCATGGGAAATCGTGTGCCATTTAACAGGGCCCATATGGAATCGGGTGCCATTGAACAGGGCCCATTGGGAATTGGGTGCCATTGAACAGGGCCCATTGGGAATCGGGTGTCATTTAACAGGGCCCATAGATAAAGGTGTGTCATTGAACAGGGCCAATAGGGAATCGGGTGCCATTTAACAGGGCCCATAGGGAATCGGGTTCCATTCAACAGGGCCCATAGGGAATCGTCTGTCATTGAACAGGGCCAATAGGGAATCGGGTGCCATTGAACAGGGCCCATAGAAGATCGGGTGTCATTAAACAGGGCCCATAGCGAAACGGGTGCCATTAAACAGGGCCCATAGAGAATCGTATGTCATTGAACAGAGCCAATAGGGAATCAGGTGCCATTGAACAGGGCCCATAGGGAATTGGGTTCATTGAACAGTGCCCATAGGGAATGGGGTGTCATTGAACAGGGCCCATAGGAAATCGGGTGTCATTGAACAGGGCCAATAGGAAATCGGGTGCCATTGAACAAGGCCCATAGAGAATCGGGTGTCATTAAACAGCGCCCATAGTGAATCGGGTGTCATTGAACAGTGCCCATAGGGAATCGGGTGTCATTGAACAGGGCCCATAGGGAATCGTGTGCCACTGAACAGGGCCCATAGAGAATCGGGTGTCATTAAACAGGGCCCATAGGGAATCGGGTGCCATTGAACAGGGCCCATAGAGAATCGGGTGTCATTGAACAGGGCCCATAGGGATTCGGGTGCCATGGAACAGGGCCCATAAGGAATCGGGTGTCATTAAACAGGGACCATAGGGCATCGGGTGCATTAAACAGGGCCCATAGGGAATCGGGTGCCATTGAACAGGGCCCATAGGAAATCGGGTGCCACTGAACAGGGCCCATGGGAAATCGTGTGCCATTTAACAGGGCCCATATGGAATCGGGTGCCATTGAACAGGGCCCATTGGGAATTAGGTGCCATTGCACAGGGCCCATTGGGAATTGGGTGCCATTGAACAGGGCCCATAGGGAATCGTGTGCCACTGAACAGGGCCCATAGAGAATCGGGTGTCATTAAACAGGGCCCATAGTGAATCGGGTGTCATTGAACAGTGCCCATATGGAATCGGGTGTCATTGAACAGGGCCCATAGGGAATTGGGTGCATTAAACAGTGCCCATAGGGAATTGGGTGCATTGAACAGTGCCCATAGGGAATCAGGTGTCATTGAACAGGGCACATAGGGAATTGGGTGCAATTGAACAGGGTACATAGGGAATTGGGTGCATTGAACAGTGCCCATGGGGAATCGGGTGTCATTGAACAGGGCCCATAGGGAATTGGTTGCATTAAACAGTGCCCATAGGGAATCTGGTGCCATTGAACAGGGCCCATTGGGAATTTTGTGAATTGAACAGGGCCCATAGAGAATCGGCTATCATTAAACAGGGCCCATAGGAATTTGGTTGCCATTGAGCAGGGCCCATAGGGAATCGGGTGCCGTTGAACAGGGACCATAGGGAGTCGGGTGCCATTCAACAGGATCCATAGGGAATTGGGTGCATTGAACAGTGCCCATAGGGAATCGGGTGTCATTGAACAGGGCCCATAGGGAATTGGGTGCATTAAACAGTGCCCATAGGGGATCGGGTGCCATTGAACAGGGCCCATAGGGAATGTGTTGAATTGAACAGGGCCCATAGAGAATCGGTTGCCATTGAACAGGGCCCATAGGGAATCGGGTGCCATTCAACAGGGCCCATTGAGAATCAGCTGTCATTGAACAGGGCCCATAAGGAATGGGGTGTCATTGAACATGGCTAATAGGGAATCGGGTGCCAGTGAACAGGGTCCATAGGGATTCGGGTGCCATTGAACAGGGCCCATAGAGAATCGGGTGTCATTGAACAGGGCCCATAGGGATTCGGGTGCCATGGAACAGGGCCCATAAGGAATCGGGTGTTATTAAACAGGGACCATAGGGCATCGGGTGCATTAAACAGGGCCCATAGGGAATCGGGTGCCATTGAACAGGGCCCATAGGAAATCGGGTGCCACTGAACAGGGCCCATGGGAAATCGTGTGCCATTTAACAGGGCCCATATGGAATCGGGTGCCATTGAACAGGGCCCATTGGGAATTGGGTGCCATTGAACAGGGCCCATTGGGAATCGGGTGTCATTTAACAGGGCCCATAGATAAAGGTGTGTCATTGAACAGGGCCAATAGGGAATCGGGTGCCATTTAACAGGGCCCATAGGGAATCGGGTTCCATTCAACAGGGCCCATAGGGAATCGTCTGTCATTGAACAGGGCCAATAGGGAATCGGGTGCCATTGAACAGGGCCCATAGAAGATCGGGTGTCATTAAACAGGGCCCATAGCGAAACGGGTGCCATTAAACAGGGCCCATAGAGAATCGTATGTCATTGAACAGAGCCAATAGGGAATCAGGTGCCATTGAACAGGGCCCATAGGGAATTGGGTTCATTGAACAGTGCCCATAGGGAATGGGGTGTCATTGAACAGGGCCCATAGGAAATCGGGTGTCATTGAACAGGGCCAATAGGAAATCGGGTGCCATTGAACAAGGCCCATAGAGAATCGGGTGTCATTAAACAGCGCCCATAGTGAATCGGGTGTCATTGAACAGTGCCCATAGGGAACCGGGTGTCATTGAACAGGGCCCATAGGGAATTGGATGCATTAAACAGTGCCCATAGGGAATCGGGTGCCATTGAACAGCGCCCATAGTGAATCGGGTGTCATTGAACATTGCCCATAGGGAACCGGGTGTCATTGAACAGGGCCCATAGGGAATTGGATGCATTAAACAGTGCCCATAGGGAATCGGGTGCCATTGAACAGGGCCCATAGGGAATTTGGTGAATTGAACAGGGCCCATAGAGAATCGGTTGCCATTGAACTGGGCCCATAGGGAATCGGGTGCCATTCAACAGGGCCCATAGAGAATCAGCTGTCATTGAACAGGGCCCATAGGGAATGGTGTGTCATTGAACAGGGCCCATAGGGATTCGGGTGCCATTGAACAGGGCCCATAGAGAATCGGGTGTCATTGAACAGGGCCCATAGAGAATAGTCTGTCATTGAACAGGGCCAATAGGGAATCGGGTGCCATTGAACAGGGCCCATAGGGATTCGGGTGCCGTTGAACAGGGCCCATAAGGAATCGGGTGTCATTAAACAGGGACCATAGGGCATTGGGTGCATTAAACAGGGCCCATAGGGAATCGGGTGCCATTGAACAGGGCCCATAGGAAATCGGGTGCCACTGAACAGGGCCCATGGGAAATCGTGTGCCATTTAACAGGGCCCATATGGAATCGGGTGCCATTGAACAGGGCCCATTGGGAATTGGGTGCCATTGAACAGGGCCCATTGGGAATTGGGTGCCATTGAACAGGGCCCATAGGGAATCGTGTGCCACTGAACAGGGCCCATAGAGAATCGGGTGTCATTAAACAGGGCCCATAGTGAATCGGGTGTCATTGAACAGTGCCCATATGGAATCGGGTGCATTGAACAGTGCCCATAGGGAATCGGGTGTCATTGAACAGGGCACATAGGGAATTGGGTGCATTAAACAGTGCCCATAGGGAATCGGGTGTCATTGAACAGTGCCCATATGGAATCGGGTGTCATTGAACAGGGCCCATAGGGAATTGGGTGCATTAAACAGTGCCCATAGGGAATTGGGTGCATTGAACAGTGCCCATAGGGAATCAGGTGTCATTGAACAGGGCACATAGGGAATTGGGTGCAATTGAACAGGGTACATAGGGAATTGGGTGCATTGAACAGTGCCCATAGGGAATTGGGTGTCATTGAACAGGGCCCATAGGGAATTGGGTGCATTAAACAGTGCCCATAGTGAATCGGGTGCCATTGAACAGGGCCCATTGGGAATTTTGTGAATAGAACAGGGCCCATAGAGAATCGGCTATCATTAAACAGGGCCCATAGGAATTTGGTTGCCATTGAGCAGGGCCCATAGGGAATCGGGTGCCGTTGAACAGGGCCCATAGGGAGTCGGGTGCCATCCAACAGGATCCATAGGGAATTGGGTGCATTGAACAGTGCCCATAGGGAATCGGGTGTCATTGAACAGGGCACATAGGGAATTGGGTGCATTAAACAGTGCCCATAGGGAATCGGGTGCCATTGAACAGGGCCCATAGGGAATGTGTTGAATTGAACAGGGCCCATAGAGAATCGGTTGCCATTGAACAGGGCCCATAGGGAATCGGGTGCCATTCAACAGGGCCCATAGAGAATCAGCTGTCATTGAACTGGGCCCATAGGGAATGGGGTGTCATTGAACATGGCTAATAGGGAATCGGGTGCCAGTGAACAGGGTCTATAGGGATTCGGGTGCCATTGAACAGGGCCCATAGAGAATCGGGTGTCATTGAACAGGGCCCATAGGGATTCGGGTGCCATGGAACAGGGCCCATAAGGAATCGGGTGTCATTAAACAGGGACCATAGGGCATCGGGTGCATTAAACAGGGCCCATAGGGAATCGGGTGCCATTGAACAGGGCCCATAGGAAATCGGGTGCCACTGAACAGGGCCCATGGGAAATCGGGTGCCATTTAACAGGGCCCATATGGAATCGGGTGCCATTGAACAGGGCCCATTGGGAATTAGGTGCCATTGCACAGGGCCCATTGGGAATCGGTTGCCATTGAACAGGGCCCATAGGGAATTTGGTGAATTGAACAGGGCCCATAGAGAATCGGTTGCCATTGAACAGGGCCCATAGGGAATCGGGTGCCATTCAACAGGGCCCATAGAGAATCAGCTGTCATTGAACAGGGCCCATAGGGAATGGGATGTCATTGAACAGGGCCCATAGGGATTCGGGTGCCATTGAACAGGGCCCATAGAGAATCGGGTGTCATTGAACAGGGCCCATAGAGAATAGTCTGTCATTGAACAGGGCCCATAGGGATTCGGGTGCCGTTGAACAGGGCCCATAAGGAATCGGGTGTCATTAAACAGGGACCATAGGGCATCGGGTGCATTAAACAGGGCCCATAGGGCATCGGGTGCATTAAACAGGGCCCATAGGGAATCGGGTGCCATTGAACAGGGCCCATAGGAAATCGGGTGCCACTGAACAGGGCCCATGGGAAATCGTGTGGCATTTAACAGGGCCCATATGGAATCGGGTGCCATTGAACAGGGCCCATTGGGAATTAGGTGCCATTGCACAGGGCCCATTGGGAATTGGGTGCCATTGAACAGGGCCCATAGGGAATCGTGTGCCACTGAACAGGGCCCATAGAGAATCGGGTGTCATTAAACAGGGCCCATAGTGAATCGGGTGTCATTGAACAGTGCCCATATGGAATCGGGTGTCATTGAACAGGGCCCATAGGGAATTGGGTGCATTAAACAGTGCCCATAGGGAATTGGGTGCATTGAACAGTGCCCATAGGGAATCAGGTGTCATTGAACAGGGCACATAGGGAATTGGGTGCAATTGAACAGGGTACATAGGGAATTGGGTGCATTGAACAGTGCCCATGGGGAATCGGGTGTCATTGAACAGGGCCCATAGGGAATTGGGTGCATTAAACAGTGCCCATAGGGAGTCGGGTGCCATTGAACAGGGCCCATTGGGAATTTTGTGAATTGAACAGGGCCCATAGAGAATCGGCTATCATTAAACAGGGCCCATAGGAATTTGGTTGCCATTGAGCAGGGCCCATAGGGAATCGGGTGCCGTTGAACAGGGACCATAGGGAATTGGGTGCATTAAACAGTGCCCATAGGGAATCGGGTGCCATTGAACAGGGCCCATAGGGAATGTGTTGATTTGAACAGGGCCCATAGAGAATCAGCTGTCATTGAACAGGGCCCATAGGGAATGGGGTGTCATTGAACATGGCTAATAGGGAATCGGGTGCCAGTGAACAGGGTCCATAGGGATTCGGGTGCCAGTGAACAGGGCCCATAGAGAATCGGGTGTCATTGAACAGGGCCCATAGGGATTCGGGTGCCATGGAACAGGGCCCATAAGGAATCGGGTGTTATTAAACAGGGACCATAGGGCATCGGATGCATTAAACAGGGCCCATAGGGAATCGGGTGCCATTGAACAGGGCCCATAGGAAATCGGGTGCCACTGAACAGGGCCCATGGGAAATCGTGTGCCATTTAACAGGGCCCATATGGAATCGGGTGCCATTGAACAGGGCCCATTGGGAATCGGGTGTCATTTAACAGGGCCCATAGATAAAGGTGTGTCATTGAACAGGGCCAATAGGGAATCGGGTGCCATTTAACAGGGCCCATAGGGAATCGGGTTCCATTCAACAGGGCCCATAGGGAATCGTCTGTCATTGAACAGGGCCAATAGGGAATCGGGTGCCATTGAACAGGGCCCATAGAGGATCGGGTGTCATTAAACAGGGCCCATAGCGAAACGGGTGCCATTAAACAGGGCCCATAGAGAATCGTATGTCATTGAACAGAGCCAATAGGGAATCAGGTGCCATTGAACAGGGCCCATAGGGATTTGGGTGCCATTGAACAGGGCCCATAGGGAATTGGGTTCATTGAACAGTGCCCATAGGGAATGGGGTGTCATTGAACAGGGCCCATAGGAAATCGGGTGTCATTGAACAGGGCCAATAGGAAATCGGGTGCCATTGAACAAGGCCCATACAGAATCGGGTGTCATTAAACAGCGCCCATAGTGAATCGGGTGTCATTGAACAGTGCCCATAGGGAACCGGGTGTCATTGAACAGGGCCCATAGGGAATTGGATGCATTAAACAGTGCCCATAGGGAATCGGGTGCCATTGAACAGGGCCCATAGGGAATTTGGTGAATTGAACAGGGCCCATAGAGAATCGGTTGCCATTGAACAGGGCCCATAGTGAATCGGGTGTCATTGAACAGTGCCCATATGGAATCGGGTGTCATTGAACAGGGCCCATAGGGAATTTGGTGAATTGAACAGGGAACATAGAGAATCGGCTATCATTAAACAGGGCCCATAGGAATTTGGTTGCCATTGAACAGGGCCCATAGAGAATCGGGTGTCATTGAACAGGGCCCATAGAGAATAGTCTGTCATTGAACAGGGCCAATAGGGAATCGGGTGCCATTGAACAGGGCCCATAGAGAATCGGGTGTCATTGAACAGGGCCCATAGGGATTCGGGTGCCATGGAACAGGGCCCATAAGGAATCGGGTGTCATTAAACAGGGACCATAGGGCATCGGGTGCATTAAACAGGGCCCATAGGGAATCGGGTGCCATTGAACAGGGCCCATAGGAAATCGGGTGCCACTGAACAGGGCCCATGGGAAATCGTGTGCCATTTAACAGGGCCCATATGGAATCGGGTGCCATTGAACAGGGCCCATTGGGAATTAGGTGCCATTGCACAGGGCCCATTGGGAATTGGGTGCCATTGAACAGGGCCCATAGGGAATCGTGTGCCACTGAACAGGGCCCATAGAGAATCGGGTGTCATTAAACAGGGCCCATAGTGAATCGGGTGTCATTGAACAGTGCCCATATGGAATCGGGTGTCATTGAACAGGGCCCATAGGGAATTGGGTGCATTAAACAGTGCCCATAGGGAATTGGGTGCATTGAACAGTGCCCATAGGGAATCAGGTGTCATTGAACAGGGCACATAGGGAATTGGGTGCAATTGAACAGGGTACATAGGGAATTGGGTGCATTGAACAGTGCCCATGGGGAATCGGGTGTCATTGAACAGGGCCCATAGGGAATTGGTTGCATTAAACAGTGCCCATAGGGAATCTGGTGCCATTGAACAGGGCCCATTGGGAATTTTGTGAATTGAACAGGGCCCATAGAGAATCGGCTATCATTAAACAGGGCCCATAGGAATTTGGTTGCCATTGAGCAGGGCCCATAGGGAATCGGGTGCCGTTGAACAGGGACCATAGGGAGTCGGGTGCCATTCAACAGGATCCATAGGGAATTGGGTGCATTGAACAGTGCCCATAGGGAATCGGGTGTCATTGAACAGGGCCCATAGGGAATTGGGTGCATTAAACAGTGCCCATAGGGGATCGGGTGCCATTGAACAGGGCCCATAGGGAATGTGTTGAATTGAACAGGGCCCATAGAGAATCGGTTGCCATTGAACAGGGCCCATAGGGAATCGGGTGCCATTCAACAGGGCCCATTGAGAATCAGCTGTCATTGAACAGGGCCCATAAGGAATGGGGTGTCATTGAACATGGCTAATAGGGAATCGGGTGCCAGTGAACAGGGTCCATAGGGATTCGGGTGCCATTGAACAGGGCCCATAGAGAATCGGGTGTCATTGAACAGGGCCCATAGGGATTCGGGTGCCATGGAACAGGGCCCATAAGGAATCGGGTGTTATTAAACAGGGACCATAGGGCATCGGGTGCATTAAACAGGGCCCATAGGGAATCGGGTGCCATTGAACAGGGCCCATAGGAAATCGGGTGCCACTGAACAGGGCCCATGGGAAATCGTGTGCCATTTAACAGGGCCCATATGGAATCGGGTGCCATTGAACAGGGCCCATTGGGAATTGGGTGCCATTGAACAGGGCCCATTGGGAATCGGGTGTCATTTAACAGGGCCCATAGATAAAGGTGTGTCATTGAACAGGGCCAATAGGGAATCGGGTGCCATTTAACAGGGCCCATAGGGAATCGGGTTCCATTCAACAGGGCCCATAGGGAATCGTCTGTCATTGAACAGGGCCAATAGGGAATCGGGTGCCATTGAACAGGGCCCATAGAAGACCGGGTGTCATTAAACAGGGCCCATAGCGAAACGGGTGCCATTAAACAGGGCCCATAGAGAATCGTATGTCATTGAACAGAGCCAATAGGGAATCAGGTGCCATTGAACAGGGCCCATAGGGAATTGGGTTCATTGAACAGTGCCCATAGGGAATGGGGTGTCATTGAACAGGGCCCATAGGAAATCGGGTGTCATTGAACAGGGCCAATAGGAAATCGGGTGCCATTGAACAAGGCCCATAGAGAATCGGGTGTCATTAAACAGCGCCCATAGTGAATCGGGTGTCATTGAACAGTGCCCATAGGGAACCGGGTGTCATTGAACAGGGCCCATAGGGAATTGGATGCATTAAACAGTGCCCATAGGGAATCGGGTGCCATTGAACAGCGCCCATAGTGAATCGGGTGTCATTGAACAGTGCCCATAGGGAACCGGGTGTCATTGAACAGGGCCCATAGGGAATTGGATGCATTAAACAGTGCCCATAGGGAATCAGGTGCCATTGAACAGGGCCCATAGGGAATTTGGTGAATTGAACAGGGCCCATAGAGAATCGGTTGCCATTGAACTGGGCCCATAGGGAATCGGGTGCCATTCAACAGGGCCCATAGAGAATCAGCTGTCATTGAACAGGGCCCATAGGGAATGGTGTGTCATTGAACAGGGCCCATAGGGATTCGGGTGCCATTGAACAGGGCCCATAGAGAATCGGGTGTCATTGAACAGGGCCCATAGAGAATAGTCTGTCATTGAACAGGGCCAATAGTGAATCGGGTGCCATTGAACAGGGCCCATAGGGATTCGGGTGCCGTTGAACAGGGCCCATAAGGAATCGGGTGTCATTAAACAGGGACCATAGGGCATCGGGTGCATTAAACAGGGCCCATAGGGAATCGGGTGCCATTGAACAGGGCCCATAGGAAATCGGGTGCCACTGAACAGGGCCCATGGGAAATCGTGTGCCATTTAACAGGGCCCATATGGAATCGGGTGCCATTGAACAGGGCCCATTGGGAATTGGGTGCCATTGAACAGGGCCCATTGGGAATTGGGTGCCATTGAACAGGGCCCATAGGGAATCGTGTGCCACTGAACAGGGCCCATAGAGAATCGGGTGTCATTAAACAGGGCCCATAGTGAATCGGGTGTCATTGAACAGTGCCCATATGGAATCGGGTGCATTGAACAGTGCCCATAGGGAATCGGGTGTCATTGAACAGGGCACATAGGGAATTGGGTGCATTAAACAGTGCCCATAGGGAATCGGGTGTCATTGAACAGTGCCCATATGGAATTGGGTGTCATTGAACAGGGCCCATAGGGAATTGGGTGCATTAAACAGTGCCCATAGGGAATTGGGTGCATTGAACAGTGCCCATAGGGAATCAGGTGTCATTGAACAGGGCACATAGGGAATTGGGTGCAATTGAACAGGGTACATAGGGAATTGGGTGCATTGAACAGTGCCCATAGGGAATTGGGTGTCATTGAACAGGGCCCATAGGGAATTGGGTGCATTAAACAGTGCCCATAGTGAATCGGGTGCCATTGAACAGGGCCCATTGGGAATTTTGTGAATAGAACAGGGCCCATAGAGAATCGGCTATCATTAAACAGGGCCCATAGGAATTTGGTTGCCATTGAGCAGGGCCCATAGGGAATCGGGTGCCGTTGAACAGGGCCCATAGGGAGTCGGGTGCCATCCAACAGGATCCATAGGGAATTGGGTGCATTGAACAGTGCCCATAGGGAATCGGGTGTCATTGAACAGGGCACATAGGGAATTGGGTGCATTAAACAGTGCCCATAGGGAATCGGGTGCCATTGAACAGGGCCCATAGGGAATGTGTTGAATTGAACAGGGCCCATAGAGAATCGGTTGCCATTGAACAGGGCCCATAGGGAATCGGGTGCCATTCAACAGGGCCCATAGAGAATCAGCTGTCATTGAACTGGGCCCATAGGGAATGGGGTGTCATTGAACATGGCTAATAGGGAATCGGGTGCCAGTGAACAGGGTCTATAGGGATTCGGGTGCCATTGAACAGGGCCCATAGAGAATCGGGTGTCATTGAACAGGGCCCATAGGGATTCGGGTGCCATGGAACAGGGCCCATAAGGAATCGGGTGTCATTAAACAGGGACCATAGGGCATCGGGTGCATTAAACAGGGCCCATAGGGAATCGGGTGCCATTGAACAGGGCCCATAGGAAATCGAGTGCCACTGAACAGGGCCCATGGGAAATCGTGTGCCATTTAACAGGGCCCATATGGAATCGGGTGCCATTGAACAGGGCCCATTGGGAATTGGGTGCCATTGAACAGGGCCCATTGGGAATTGGGTGCCATTGAACAGGGCCCATAGAGAATCGGCTGTCATTGAACAAGGCCATAGGGAATTGGGTGCCGTTGAACAGGGCCCATAGGGAATCCGTTGCCATTGAACATGGCCCATAGGAATTTGGGTGCCATTGAGCAGGGCCCATAGGGAATCGGGTGCCATTGAACATGGCCCATAGGGAATCGGGTGCCATTTGGGATGCAATCTTTATTTCCTCTGAAAGTTGTACTGCTGTATTGTATTGTTCCAATCAAACCTGAATCACATAACCTACTGAACTGTACCACCTAATGGCATGTAATGGCACCTAATGGCAATGACAACTGAAGCACCTAATGGCAATGGCAACTGAAGCACCTAATTGCAATGACAACTGAAGCACCTAATGGCTATGGCAACTGAAGCACCTAATTGCAATGGCAACTGAAGCACCTAATTGCAATGGCAACTGAAGCCGCTAATGTACTGAACTGAAGAACCTAACGTACTGAACTGAAGAACCTAACGTACTGAACTGAAGTACCTAACGTACTGAACTGAAGAACCTAACGTACTGAACTGAAGCAGCATGAAACTCTAATACAGCTGATGTCATCCAACCCCAACTGGCTCCCCATTCCCTTTATAGTGCGGTTCTTTACTGGGCTCTGGTAAAAAGGAGTGCACTATATAGGGAATAAAGTTCCAATTCATACTCAGATGCAACATACTGAACTGAATCATTTTCCTTCAGTAGGAAAGTCTGTTACAGCTGAAGTATGATTCAAACACAACTGGCTCCCAGAACTCCTCTCCCTGCCAGACCTCCTTTCTCTGCCATCCACTTAACTGTGGTCAGCTGGGGGAGAATCAGAGGAAGTTATTACATTTTAACGTGGGGCCGATTAAGAGTGAGGACTTGTTAGCATTTCCAGCTAGCTTCTGCTCTGTTCCACACATGGTGTATGATATGTCAGATGTGGTAACAATGTAGCCACACCACATAAATCACTTGTTTAATATTTGATTTCCATTGGATCTGACACTGACTCATTCAGAGGGATGAAACTCTCTCTCTACCCACAACCTGCCCCTCCCTCCAACCCCAACCTGGCCCTCCCTCCAACCCCAACATTTGCCTCCTTCCAACACCATCCTGCCCCTCCCTCCAACCCCATCTTGCCCCACCATTTAACCCCAACTTGCCCCACCATCCAACCCCAACCTACCCCACCATCCAACCCCAAACTGCCCAGCTATAAACAAACTCTCCCACCCCTTAGCCTCAACCGCACCATAATTTCAGCATATCCAGAGGGCTGAAACCCCCAAACTCCTCAGCACCTCAGCACTTTCTCCACAACCAGATCCTGGCCCAACCACTCTTCGACCCTCAACTCCCAACACTCGCTTCACTTATGATAGTATAATAATATATGCCATTTTTCAAAAGTGACAGTCATGCAGACCCATGATCCTGGTTTTGCAAGCACCGAGCTCCATGAATTGAGCAACTTCCTTTACCAAAACCTAACCCTCCCTCCACTCTGGTCCATCCACAACTTCAGAGAAGACCACAGCACCAGGAGAGACATCACTTACCTCCATGCTAGAGGTGACCAAGGCACCAGGAGAGACATCACTTACCTCCATGCTAGAGGTGACCAAGGCACCAGGAGAGACATCACTTACATCCATGCTAGAGGTGACCAAGGCACCAGGAGAGACATCACTTACATCCATGCTAGAGGTGATCAAGGCACCAGGAGAGACATCACTTACATCCATGCTAGAGGTGACCAAGGCACCAGGAGTGACATCACTTACATCCATGCTAGAGGTGACCAAGGCATCACTTACCTCCATGCTAGAGGTGACCACGGCACCAGGAGAGACATCACTTACCTCCATGCTAGAGGTGACCAAGGCACCAGGAGAGACATCACTTACATCCATGCTAGAGGTGACCAAGGCATCACTTACCTCCATGCTAAAGGTGACCAAGGCACCAGGAGAGACATCACTTACATCCATGCTAGAGGTGACCAAGGCACCAGGAGTGACATCACTTACGTCCATGCTAGAGTTGACGAAGGCATCATTTACATCCATGCTAGAGGTGACCACGGCACCAGGAGCGACATCACTTACCTCCATGCTAGATGTGACCAAGGCACCAGGAGAGGCATCACTTACATCCATGCTAGAGGTGACCACGGCACCAGGAGAGACATCACTTACATCCATGCTAGAGGTGACCAAGGCACCAGGAGAGACATCACTTACATCCATGCTAGAGGTGACCAAGGCATCACAGCTGTTCAGGGAAGCTAGAAACCATTATACACAGGCAGTTAGAAAAGCCAAGGCTAGCTTTTTCAAGCAGAAATGTGCTTCCTGCAACACTAACTCAAAAAAGTTCTGGGACACTGTAAAGTCCATGGAGAATAAGAACACCTCCTCCCAGCTGCCCACTGCACTGAAGATAGGAAACACTGTCACCACTGATAAATCCACCATAATTGAGAATTTCAATAAGCATTTTTCTACGGCTGGCCATGCTTTCCACCTGGCTACTCCTACCCCGGTCAACAGCACTGCACCCCCCACAGCAACTCGCCCAAGCCTTCCCCATTTCTCCTTCTCCCAAATCCAGTCAGCTGATGTTCTGAAAGAGCTGCAAAATCTGGACCCCTACAAATCAGCCGGGCTAGACAATCTGGACACTTTCTTTCTAAAATTATATGCCGAAATTGTTGCCACCCCTATTACTAGCCTGTTCAACCTCTCTTTCGTGTCGTCTGAGATTCCCAAAGATTGGAAAGCAGGTCATCCCCATCTTCAAAGGGGGGGAAACTCTTGACCCAAACTGCTACAGACCTATATCTATCCTACCCTGCCTTTCTAAGGTCTTCGAAAGCCAAGTCAACAAACAAATTACCGACCATTTCGAATCTCACCATACCTTCTCTGCTATGCAATCTGGTTTCAGAGCTGGTCATGGGTGCACCTCAGCCACGCTCAAGGTTCTAAACGATATCTTAACCGCCATCGATAAGAAACATTACTGTGCAGCCGTATTCATTGATCTGGCCAAGGCTTTCGACTCTGTCAATCACCACATCCTCATCGGCAGACTCGACAGCCTTGGTTTCTCAAATGGTTGCCTCGCCATGTTCACCAACTACTTCTCTGATAGAGTTCAGTGTGTCAAATTGGAGGGTCTGCTGTCTGGACCTCTGGCAGTCTCTATGGGGGTGCCACAGGGTTCAATTCTTGGACCGACTCTCTTCTCTGTATACATCAATGATGTCGCTCTTGCTGCTGGTGAGTCTCTGATCCACCTCTACGCAAACGACACCATTCTGTATACTTCCAGCCCTTCTCTGGACACTGTGTTAACAACCCTCCAGGCAAGCTTCAATGCCGTACAACTCTCCTTCTGTGGCCTCCAATTGCTCTTAAATACAAGTAAAACTAAATGCAATGCTCTTCAACCGATCGCTGCCTGCACCTGCCCGCCTGTCCAACATCACTACTCTGGACGGCTCTGACTTCGACTACGTGGACAACTACAAATACCTAGGTGTCTGGTTAGACTGTAAACTCTCCTTCCAGACCCACATCAAACATCTCCAATCCAAAGTTAAATCTAGAATTGGCTTCCTATTTCGCAACAAAGCATCCTTCACTCATGCTGCCAAACATACCCTTGTAAAACTGACCATCCTACCAATCCTCGAATTTGGCGATGTCATTTACAAAATAGCCTCCAATACCCTACTCAACAAATTGGATGCAGTCTATCACAGTGCAATCCGTTTTGTCACCAAAGCCCCATATACTACCCACGATTGTTACCTGTACGCTCTCTTTGGCTTGCCCTCGCTTCATACTCGTCGCCAAATCCACTGGCTCCATGTCATCTACAAGACCCTGCTAGGTAAAGTCCCCCCTTATCTCAGCTCGCTGGTCACCATAGCATCACCCACCTGTAGCACGCGCTCCAGCAGGTAAATCTCTCTGGTCACCCCCAAAACCAATTCTTTCTTTGGCCGCCTCTCCTTCCAGTTCTCTGCTGCCAATGACTGGAACGAACTACAAAAATCTCTGAAACTGGAAACACTTATCTCCCTCACTAGCTTTAAGCACCAACTGTCAGCGCAGCTCACAGATTACTGCACCTGTACATAGCCCACATATAATTTAGCCCAAACAACTACCTCTTTCCCTACTGTATTTCTTTTATTTATTTATTTATTTTGCTCCTTTTGTACCCCATTATTTTTATTTCTACTTTGCACATTCTTCCACTGCAAATCTACAACTCCAGTGTTTTACTTGCTATATTGTATTTACTTTGCCACCATGGCCTTTTTTTTGCCTTTACCTCCCTTATCTCACCTCATTTGCTCACATCGTATATAGACTTGTTTATACTGTATTATTGACTGTATGTTTGTTTTACTCCATGTGTAACTCTGTGTTGTTGAATGTGTCGAACTGCTTTGCTTTATCTTGGCCAGGTCGCAATTGTAAATGAGAACTTGTTCTCAACTTGCCTACCTGGTTAAATATAGGTGAAATATATATATTTTTTAAAGATCCTACCAGCTCTAATAAACAGTTGACCACAAGGCCTGTCAGATCCTACCAGCTCTAATAAACAGTCGACCACAAGGCCTGTCAGATCCTACCAGCTCAAATAAACAGTCGACCACAAGGCCTGTCAGATCCTACCAGCTCTAATAAACAGTCGACCACAAGGCCTGTCAGATCCTACCAGCTCAAATAAACAGTCGACCACAAGGCCTGTCAGATCCTACCAGCTCTAATAAACAGTCTACCACAAGGCCTGTCAGATCCTACCAGCTCTAATAAACAGTCGACCACAAGGCCTGTCAGATCCTACCAGCTCTAATAAACAGTCGACCACAAGGCCTGTCAGATCCTACCAGCTCTAATAAACAGTTGACCACAAGGCCTGTCAGATCCTACCAGCTCTAATAAACAGTCGACCACAAGGCCTGTCAGATCCTACCAGCTCTAATAAACAGTCGACCACATGGCCTGTCAGATCCTACCTACCAGTCTAGTGTCAGAATTAGACATTCATCCATGTTTCTCAAACATCTAATTTCTAGGTTTTTCTAAATGTCAAATTTCAAAGTGTTTAAGTTCAGGCATTTACTTAAGGTCAGGGATTAACTCCAAATAGTTAAGGTAAGGTTTAAGGTTTGGGATAGGCTTAAAACAAAAATATCAAAAACGACTTTCTATCACTAGATTTGAACTTGCAACCTTTAAAACCTTTAAAATCAGAGGCAGATGCTTACACTCATCAACCATCCCCACAAAACTACTTCGAAGTAAAAGTGCTCACTGCTGCCCCTAGTGGCCGGTATTCCACAATATCTCCCAACATTCGAAAACATGGATGTATGTCAAATACTTGCTTGTATCACAGAAGGCTGGTCAGATCTGAGCTACAACCTGCAGGAGGACCGTAGACCCCTCAGACGGTCAGATCTGAACTACAACCTGCAGGAGGAACGCAGACCCCTCAGACAGTCAGATCTGAACTACAACCTGCAGGAGGAACGCAGACCCCTCAGACAGTCAGATCTGAACTACAACCTGCAGGAGGAACACAGACCCCTCGCACTCTGCTCTGTTGAGGTTAGACCATGTTTCATCTCCTATTGAAGCCTAAATATCATCAGACAGGAGCCTTTCTTTAAAGCATTCCCCCAGCAGTAGGGCCTACCACCAGCATTCCCCCAGCAGCAGGGCCTACCACCAGGAATGTGTGAAGAGAGGAGTTGTGGTTGACTCTGGGGTTTTCATTGAGTTTCTAAAAGTTTTTCTTCTTGAAATATTTGATCTATATCTTTCGGTGTCTCTCGTTGTTTCTCATTTGTTTCGTGATCCTGTGAGATGAGATGTTTGTGCAGATGAGAGAGAAATTGTGGTATTTCTGAGAAATAGTTGTCCCAGTTCTGACACAGACATTGTTTAAACTGGGAGCGAATTATGACAAAATATGGCATTAGAGTACGGCGCCTATATAGAGTGGTGAAAACACACTATGGTGTGGAAATTTCAAAAGCGCAGCATCGTCTATACAGTAGGGGTATTGGTTATTCTACAGCCAGTCGAGTGGTTAACACATTAAACATTACACATTTCCTGTTGTGTTGGTAAATGTTTTTTCTGCCATTTTGCACATACTGTATTAAATACATACTGTATTAAATGTCTGATACCTTTGTCTGATACTTATACATACTGTAATGTTTTTTCCATTCCTATTATGAATTTTAATTGAAAGGGGATTAAGAAATGAGTTTAAAATTATTGCTGCTGCTGAACATAGAGAGAAATGAAATGGACCTCATTCTACAGAGAAACTTCACAGACATTCCTTGAATTAGACATATTAGCTGTTAAGTAATAACATGGATATTATCTTCAATTGAAAATATAGCTGTGTTGATTTAAGTGTCTCTTCAGTAGTGTTTTAACTGACTTACCTTTTAAAATCAAAACAAAATAAAATGTTTATTCCAACAGCAAATTCATTATATTCCAAAAGCAAAATGCAGGGCAAAACTCACTACTTCCACATTCACGCAGCAAAATGCAGACCCAAACTCACTACCTCCACATTCATAAAGCAAAATGCAAAGACAAACTCATTATATGCACACAGCAAATGCAGATACAAACTATTTGAATTATCCAGTAATACAGCAAAATGCAGAGCCAAACTTATTACATTCAAACAGCAACATGCAGAGCCAAACTCATTAAATTCAAACAGCAACATGCAGAGCCAAACTTATTACATTCAAACAGCAACATGCAGAGCCAAACTCATTAAATTCAAATGGGTCTCGCATACTTTTTGAAAATACTGTGCTCGTTAATGCTGCTGATTCCATTCAATAGGGTGCAGGATTCTGTAATGCTCCGGGTCTCGTGGGTTTGGAGTCAGACGCAGGAATCCACTCACGCAACACTGGGTGCTCAAAACCAAATGCCCCAAACACGGGGGACGAAAACAGTACAGCAGAATACACAACCAGGAACAAACACGTTCCTCTACTACATAACCCGAAGGTCACAATAATTAATCCCGCGCAAAGAAACAGGCCGTCTGTCTAATAAAGCCCAACTAATGACTCACTAATAGGTGCTAACAATAAACATACAAGGAGGGGGGGGAAAGACAATCAGTGGCAGCTACTAGGCCGGTGACGACAACCGCCGAGCGCCACCGACCGGGAAGGGGAGCCACCCTCGGTCGGACTCGTGACAGTACCCCCCCTGACCCGCGGCTCGATGTCCAGAGGCGGGGGAGGGACCTCCGGCACCTCACTGTCCTGCAGGGGCCCAGCTACCACCAGCCTGAGGAGAGACACATGAAACGAGAGGTTAATACGATAATAGGAAGGGAGTTGTAATCGATAACATACCTCGTTTATTCTCCTCAGGACTTTAAAGGGCCCTACACACTGCGGACCCAGCTTCCGTCAGGGCAAGCGGGGGGGCAGGTTTCGGGTCGAGAGCCAGACCCTGTCCCCCGGTACAAACACGGGGGCCTCACTGCGGTGGCTGTCAGCACTCCTCTTCTGCCATCCACTCGCTTGTTGGAGAGATTCCTGGACGGCCCTCCAGGTCTTCTTGGAGCGCTGTACCCATTCCTCCACCGCAGGAGCTTCGGTCTGGCTCGAATGCCATGGTGCCAGGACCGGCTGGTACCCCAACACTCACTGAAAAGGGGACACGTTAGTAGATGAGTGGCGTAGTGAGTTCTGGGCCATTTCAGCCCAGGGAATGTATCGTGCCCACTCCCCTGGCTGATCCTGGCAATATGACCGCAGAAACCTACCCACCTCCTGGTTCACTCTCTCCACCTGCCCATTACTCTCGGGGTGATAACCGGAGGTTAACGCTCCATGAACGCCCTCCATACTCGGGATGTGAATTGGGGGCCCCGATCAGAAACAATGTCCTCTGGCACCCCATAGTGCCGAAAGACGTGGGTGAATAATGCCTCCGCAGTCTGTAGGGCTGTAGGGATACCGGGCAACGGGAGGAGACGGCAGGACTTAGAGAACCGATCCACAATCACCAGAACCGCGGTGTTCCCCTGAGACGGGCGAAGATCGGTCAAGAAATCTACGGATAGATTTGACCATGGCCGTTGTGGAACAGGGAGGGGTTGTAACTTCCCTCTAGGAAGGTGCCTAGGAGCCTTACTCTGGGCACACTCCGAACAGGAGGAGACATAAACCTTAACGTCCCTAGCCAAGGTGGGCTACCAATACCTCCCCCGAAGGCTCCCCACTGTCCTCGATGTCTCCATCGCCAACGTCTCCTCCTGGGACAATGGGTACACGTGACTCTTGGGAAGTGCAGCGTTTACCTGGAGATCTATCGTACAATCCCTTCCCGGTCGATAAGGTGGTAATTTAGTCGCTTTCACTTTACTCAAAGCAATTGCTAAATCGGCATACTCGGGGGGAATGCACACCGTGGAACCCTGGTCTGGACTTTCCTCCGACGTGGCACCGATGGAAACTCCCAAACACCCTCCAGAACACTCCTCTGACCACCCCTGGAGAACCCCCTGTCTCCACGAAATTTTAGGATTGTGCCGGGCCAGCCAGGGAATCCCTAGCACCACTGGAAACGCAGGTGAATCAATAACATAAAGACGGACACGCTCCCTATGATTCCCCTGCATCACCATGTCCAGTGGAACCGTGGTCTTCCTGACCATCCCTGACCCTAATGGCCGGCTATCTAGGGAGTGCACGGAAAAGGGAGAATCTATCGGCACCAGTGGAACCCCTAACTTAAGGGCGAGTCCGCGATCCAAAAAGTTCCCAGCTGCGCCTGAATCGACTAGCACCCTATGCTGGGAAGAGGGAAAAAAGTTAAGGAAAAAAGTTAAGACAAACATGTGGCCAACAGGGGGTTCTGGGTGAGTTTGATAATGACTCACCTGGGGGGATCGAGAAGCGTTCCGCCTGCCATCTCTACTCCCAGACGGACCCCCCCAGCACCGAATGGCTGTGTGTCCTCTCCGACCACAGTTGGTGCAGGGGAGGCCTCCTCCCCCGGTACCCCTCGGCACGGCCCCTCCCAACTCCATCGGAATGGGAGCGGAGGGGCTGGGTGGTGGAACACACAGGACCCTCTCCGAACACCCGCGGGCAGCCAGTAGATTGTCCAATCGGATGGACATCCCGATTAGCTCATCCAGGGAAAGAGCGGTGTCCCGACACTCTAGCTCCCTGCGGACGTCCTCCCGGAGACTACACCTGTAGTGGTCGATAAGGGCCCTGTCGTTCCACCCAGATCCTGCTGCCAAGGTCCGGAACTCCAGCGCATAATCCTGGGCGCTCCTCTTCTCCTGCCTGAGATAAAATAGTCGTTCTCTGGGTAGTGCTCCTTCGCTGAGTCTGGGCCATTCCAGACTGAGTTCACCCACTCCAGAGCACGACCCGTGAAGCAGGAGATGAGGACATTCACCCTCTCCGCTCCCGAGGGATTGGGTCTGACGGTGGCCAGGTATAGCTCCAGTTGGAGTAAAAACCCCTGGCAACCCGTCGCCACTCCATCATAAGCCCTTGGTAACGTCAGACGGAGGGTGCTGGAGTCGGGAGATGGGGAGTCCGGAGCCGGGGGTGCCAAAGGTGGAGAGAGGATTTGATCCATCGCCGATCCGATCCGATGGAGGACGGTGGTGTGGTGGAGAACCCGTTCCTCCATCGATGGGAGAGGGTTGGCTGCTGCTCCTGCTGATTCCATTCAATAGGGTGCAGGATTCTGTAATGCTCCGGGTCTCGTGGGTTTGGAGTCAGACGCAGGAATCCACTCACGCAACACTGGGTGCTCAAAACCAAATGCCCCAAACACGGGGGACGAAAACAGTACAGCAGAATACACGACCAGGAACAAACACGTTCCTCTACTGCATAACCCGAAGGTCACAATAATCAATCCCGCACAAAGAAACAGGTGGGCCGGCTGTCTAATAAAGCCCAACTAATGACTCACTAACAGGCGCTGACAATAAACATACAAGGAGGGGGAGGAAAGACAATCAGTGGCAGCTAATAGGCCGGACGACGCCACCCGACCGGGAAGTGGAGTCACCCTCGGTCGGACTCGTGACACCTACCTTCAAACTCGGTGCCTCTTTGTTTGACATCATGGGATAAGCAAAAGAAATCAGCCAAGACCTCAGAAAATAAATTGTAGATCTCCACAAGTCTGGTTCATCTTTGGGAGCAATTTCCAAATGCCTGAAGGTACCACGTTCATTTGAACAAACAATAGTACGCAAGTATAAACACCATGGGACCACGCAACCATCATACCGCTCAGGAAGGAGACATGTTCTGTCTCCTAGAGATGAAAGTAGTTTGGTGCGAAAAGTGTAAATCAATCCCAGAACAACAGTAAAGGACCTTGTGAAGATGCTGGAGGAAACGGGTACAAAAGTATCTATATCCATAGTAAAATGAGACCTATTTCGACATAACCTGAAAGGCCGCTCATTAAGGAAGAAGCCACTGCTCCAAAACCACCATACAAAAAACAGACTACAGTTTGCAACTGCACTTGGAGACAAAGATCGTACTTTTTGGAGAAATGTCCTCTGGTCTGATGAAACAAAAATAGAACGGTTTGGCCATAATGACCATCGTTATGTTTGGAGGAAAAAGGGAGAGGCTTGCAAGCCGAAGAACACCATTCCAACCATGAAGCACGGGGGTGGCAGCATCATGTTGTGGGGTGCTTTGCTGCAGGAGGGACTGGTGCACTTCACAAAATAGATGGCATTATGAGGTAGGAACGTTATGTGGCTATATTGAAGCAACATCAAGACATCAGTCAGGAAGTTAAAGCTTGGTCGCAAATGGTCTTCTTGGTCTTCCAATTGATCAATGACCCCAAGCATACTTCCAAAGTTGCGGCAAAATGGCTTAAGGACAACGAAGTCAAGGTATTGGAGTGGCCACAACACCCTGACCTCAGTCACAACGCCCTGACCTCAATCCTATAGAAAATGCCTGTGCGAGCAAGGAGGCCTGCAAACCTGACTCAGTTACACAAGCTCTGTCAGGAGGAATGGGCCAAAATTCACCCAACTTGTTGTGGGAAGCTTGTGGAAGGATACCTGAAATGTTTGACCCAAGTTAAGTAATTTAAAGGCAATGCTACCAAATACTAATTGAGTGTATGTAAACTTCTGACCCACTGGGAATGTGATGAAAGAAATAAAAGCTGAAATAAATCAATCTCTCTACTACTATTCTAACATTTCACATTCTTAAAATAAAGTTGTGATACTAACTGACCTAAGACAGGGAATTTTTACTAGGATTAAATGTCAGGGATTGTATAAAACTGAGTTTAAATGTATTTGGCTCAGTGTATGTAATCTTCCGACTTCAACTGTATACATACACACTCACCAGACTATATATACACTATATACTATAGACTATATATACACTATATACATACTCACTAGACTCTTTATACACACTCACTAGACTATATACACACTATATACACACTCACCAGACTCTATATACACACTCACTAGACAATATACACACTAAATACACACTCACTAGACTATATACACACTATATACACACTCACCAGACTCTATCTACACACTCACTAGACTGTCTGTCTGTCTGTCTGTCTGTCTGTCTGTCTGTCTGTCTGTCTGTCTGTCTGTCTGTCTGTCTGTCTGTCTGTCTGTCTGTCTGTCACCTCCTATAGTACTGTGTTGATGTAGTTTAGTAGTCAACATGTATGTATTTATATTTGTCGGAGTGCCTGCCTGTCTGCCTCTCTCTCTCTCTCTCTCTCTCCCTCTCTCTCTGCCTCTCTCTCTCTCTGCCCCTCTCTCTCCCCCCCCCTCTCTCTCTCTCTCTCTCTCTCTCTCACTCTCTCGCTCTGCCTCTCTCTGCCTCTCTCTCTCTCTCTCTCTCTCTCTCTCTGCCTCTCTGTCTGTCTCTCTCTCTGCCTCTCTCTCTGCCTCTCTCTCTGCCTCTCTCTCTGTGTTTGAGCAATACAGTGAGAGATGGCTAGGGGGTGCTGTGTGGTCACAGAGAGCCAGCGTGGTGCTAATGTTTTCCTGCCTCTCCTCTCTCTCTCACTCCCTTTCTCTTGCTGGCTGGGTTGGTCACATGGGGAGAAGAGCTGTTTAAAATGCTTTAGTATTCTCAGCCAGTGCAGAGCCAGACACTGAGAGACACACACTGCTCACAGCTTGTCCTGCTTATACATCTACCTACCTACAGCACTGCAACTTTCTGTACTGGAGCAACACACACATCGTCTCATCTGCGGAGGACAGGAGGACTGGATAGTGAAAACACCAGAGAGGATCACACTAAATATTGTAGTGAGTACTTGCTGGAAATCAGCTTTTTTCCTGTCTGTGTGTTGGAGCTGGATCTGTCTGTGTGTTGGAGCTGGCTCTGTCTGTGTGTTGGAGCTGGATCTGTCTGTGTGTTGGAGCTGGCTCTGTCTGTGTGTTGGAGCTGGATCTGTCTGTGTGTTGGAGCTGGATCTGTCTGTGTGTTGGAGCTGGATCTGTCTGTGTGTTGGAGCTGGATCTGTCTGTGTGTTGGAGCTGGATCTGTCTGTATGTTGGGGCTGGCTCTGTCTGTGTTGGAGCTGGATCTGTCTGTGTGTTGGAGCTGGATCTGTCTGTGTGTTGGAGCTGTACTAATATAGGACAGTTGACAGAAGATGATTTGTATTAAGAGTAGCATTCAGGACAGATGGAAGGATCGCTGCTTGGATCTAGTGCCTCTATACTGTGGCTTTATCTTGGGTCTAATTAATTCCAACACATGCTGATCCTCAGTGATCTATTGGATGTATTCAGAAGGAAACGGTTGTATTGCTGATTGCGACCTGAGAAGGAAACGGTTGTATTGCTGATAGCGACCTGAGAAGGAAACGGTTGTATTGCTGATTGCGACCTGAGAAGGAAACGGTTGTATTGCTGATAGCGACCTGAGAAGGAAACGGTTGTATTACTGATTGCGACCTGAGAAGGAAACGGTTGTATTGCTGATTGCGACCTGAGAAGGAAACGGTTGTATTGCTGATTGCGACCTGAGAAGGAAACGGTTGTATTGCTGATAGCGACCTGAGAAGGAAACGGTTGTATTGCTGATTGCGACCTGAGAAGGAAACGGTTGTATTGCTGATTGCGACCTGAGAAGGAAACGGTTCTATTGCTGATAGCGACCTGAGAAGGAAACGGTTGTATTGCTGATTGCGACCTGAGAAGGAAACGGTTGTATTGCTGATTGCGACCTGAGAAGGAAACGGTTGTATTGCTGATTGCGACCTGAGAAGGAAACGGTTGTATTGCTGATTGCGACCTGAGAAGGAAACGGTTGTATTGCTGATTGCGACCTGAGAAGGAAACGGTTGTATTGCTGATTGCGACCTACTATTAATGAAACGCACTTTGCTCACTTGCCGTTTGCAATCACCAAAAGCAGTTCTGTTTCTCTCGCCATTTCTCTCTCTCACGCTCTCGGTTTCTCAGTCTCGCACTCTCGCTCTGTCTCTGTCCACACTTACAAAGTGGATGCTTTGCAAAAGGAGAGAGAGAGCGAGAGAGAGCAGAGGGAGCCGGGGCGAGAACGCTACAAGAGAGAGAGAGAGGAAAGACAGGAATTAGGGAGAGAGTGGAGGGCATTGAAAGCAGTGACACTGGCCAGACAATTAGCTGAGGATTCCATTGTGCGGCCCTTTCTCTCCCCATGGCCCCATGGCAGAGGTCAGGGGACGAGTTGACCCGTGTCAACTCTCCAGCATGGAACCCATTATCCTCTCCTGATTGATTAGTTTTAGTGGAAATCACTTATATCTATTCCTCCCTTCTATCTTCTCCTCCCTTCTATCTATTCTTCCTTCTATCTCCTACTCTTCTATCTTCCCTCTTCTATCTATTCTCCCTTCTTTCTTCCCCTCTTCTATCTATTCCTCCCTTCTTTGTTCTAATCTTCTATCTATTCTCCCGTCTATCTTCCCCTCATCTATTCTCCCTTCTTTCTTCTCCTCTTCTATCTATTCCTCCCTTCTTTGTTCTAATCTTCTATCTATTCTCCCGTCTATCTTCCCCTCTTCTATTCTCCCTTCTTTCTTCTCCTCTTCTATCTATTCCTCCCTTCTATCTTCTCCTCTTCTATCTATTCATTCCTTCTTTCTTCTCCTCTTCTATCTATTCTTCCTTCTATCTTCTCCTACCTTCTCTCTATTCCTCCCTTCTTTCTTCTCCTCCATTGTGCTGTTTTTGTTATTTTTCTCTATTGTTGGTTACTGTTATTTTAAAGCTCACATTTCTGGGATTTGTGGGCTGGGAGATGCATTTCTGGGTGTGTGAGAGGGGAGCGGGGGAGAAGGCCGAGACTCTCTTTCCCTGCCCCAGCCCCATTCAGCCCTAACCCCATTCAGCTCCAGCCCCATACCTCAATCCCAGCCCCAATCCCTGCCCCATACCTCAATCCCTGCCCCATTCAGTCCCATTCCCCAAACCCTGCCCCAGCCTCATACCCCAGTCCCTGCCCCAGCCTCATACACCAGTCCCTGCCCCAGCCCCATTCAGCCCCAGCCTCATACCCCAATCCCTGCCCCGAGCCTCATACCCCAATCCCTGCCCCCAGCCTCATACCCCAGTCCCTGCCCCAGCCCCATTCAGCCCGAGCCTCATACCCCAATCCCTACCCCAGCCTCATACCCCAGTCCCTGCCTCAGCCCCATTCAGCCCCATACCCCAATACCTGTCCCAGTCCAATTCAGCACCATACCCCAATCCCAGCCCTATACTCCAAACCCTCCCCCAGCCTCATTCAGCCCCATACCCCAATCCCTGCCCCATTCAGCCCCATACCCCAAACCCTGCCCCAGCCTCATACCCCAGTCCCTGCCTCAGCCCCATTCAGCCCCAGCCTCCTACTCCAAACCCTGCCCCAGCCTCATACCCCAGACCCTGCCTCAGCCCCATTCAGTCCCATACCCCAATCCCTGCCCCAGCCCCATACCCCAATCCCTGCCCCAGCCTCATACCCCAGTCCCTGCCTCTGCCTCTGCCCCATTCAGCACCATACCCTAAACCCTGCCCCAGCCTCATTCAGCCCCAGCGTCATACCCCAGTCCCTGCCTCAGCCCCATTCAGTCCCAGCCTCATACCCCAGTCCCTGCCTCAGTCCCATTCAGCCCCAACCCCATTCAGCCCCAGCCTCATACCCCAAACCCTGCCCCAGCCTCATACCCCAAACTCTGCCCCAGCCTCATACCCCAGTCACTGCCCCAGCCCCTTTCAGCCCCATAACCCAGTCCCTGCCTCAGTCCCATTCAGCCCCAGCCTCATTCAGCCCCAGCCTCATACCCCAGTCCCTGCCTCAGCCCCATTCAGCCCCGGCCCCATACCCCAGTCCCTGCCTCAGCCTCATTCAGCCCCAGACCCATTAAGCCCCAGCCCCATACCCCAGTCCCTGCCCCAGGCCCATTCAGCCTCATACCCCAGTCCCTGCCCCAGCCCCATACCCCAGTCCATGCCCCAGCCCCATTCAACCCTAGCCCCATTCAGCCCCATCCCCAGGCTCCCAGCCTTCAAGCCCTAGCCCCAACCTCCCTGTCTGGATGCCCAAGCCCTAGCCCCAACCTCCCTGTCTGGATGCCCAAGCCCTAGCCCCAACCTCCCTGTGTGGATGCCCAAGCCCTAGCCCCAACCTCCCTGTCTGGATGCCCAAGCCCTAGCCCCAACCTCCCTGTCTGGATGCCTAAGCCCTAGCCCCAACCTCCCTGTCTGGATGCCCAAGCCCTAGCCCCAACCTCCCTGTCTGGATGCCCAAGCCCTAGCCCCAACCTCCCTGTCTGGATGCCCAAGCCCTCCAGCACACCTCACACTGTTTTAAGTGTTTATCCCCCATCCAGGAACATCAAAGGAAGACTGGAAGGCTGGGTCTTAGATGTCCATGTCTGACTTCTAGTTTCATGCCTTGAAGGATTAGGACTACCACTCTCCTCCTCATCCTCCTCCTCTTCCTCCTCACGTTATATTTATATTTCTAAATCCCTCTAAAAGGTCTTACCAGCAGCTCAGGCATGGCCTGTTGTCTGAGCAACCAGCCAGTCAGCCAGTCAGCCAGTCAGCCACTCAGCCAGCCAGCCAGTCAGCCAGTCAGTCAGCCAGTCAGTCAGCCAGCCAGTCAGCCAGTCAGCCAGTCAGAGAGTTGGTCTGCCAGCCAGCCAGTCAGTCAGTCAGTCAGTCCTTCCAGCTGGTTTAGTTTAAGCCCCTCCATATAAACTGGGAAAGGGCCAATGTGTGTGCATGTGTGTGTGTTGTCCCCTACAGGGGTATCATGTAGATAATACATTGAGTACTTGTTAAAGCAGGGTTTAGGGTTTAGGGAGCAGAAGGAAAGGGTTTAATAAGAAGCAGTATTCTGGATGGACAGAGAGAGTCCATTTGATGCTCCTGTATCAGACAGAAGATTACCACAGCCTAATGGACCTTCTTTAAAACTGGCAATGTCTCTCAAATGGCACCATATTCCCTATATAGTGCACTACTTTAGACCAGAGTCCTATGGAGCCCTATTCCCTATATAGTCCACTACTTCAGACCAGAGCCCTATGGAACCCTATTCCCTATATAGTCCACTACTTCAGACCAGAGCCCTATGGAACCCTATTCCCTATATAGTGCACTACTTTAGACCAGAGCCCAATGTAACCCTATTCCCTATATAGTCCACTACTTCAGACCAGAGCCCATAGGGCATGTGGGACATGGCCCTGCTCTCTGTCTGCAGTGAGCCCTTGTGGTGTTACGTTTCAACTCTTCTTCCATGTTTATTTTCTATTTCTTTTCCAGGTGTTTTTCTAAGGTGGGATTGTTTTTTTTAACTTGTCTTTTTTTCTTACAATTTATTTGATCTTAAAACTGCGTTGTTGGTTAAGGGCTTGTGAGTCAGCATTTCACTGTACGGTCTACACTTATTGTATTCAGCATTTCACTGTACGGTCTACAATTGTTGTATTCAGCATTTCACTGGAAGGTCTACTACACCTGTTGTATTCAGCATTTCACTGTGAGGTCTACTACACCTGTTGTATTCAGCATTTCACTGTGAGGTCTACTACACCTGTTGTATTCAGCATTTCACTGTGAGGTCTACTAAACCTGTTGTATTCAGCATTTCACTGTAAGGTCTACTACACCTGTTGTATTCAGCATTTCACTGTACGGTCTACTACACCGGTTGTATTCAGCATTTCACTGTAAGGTCTACTACACCTGTTGTATTCAGCATTTCACTGTACGGTCTACTACACCGGTTGTATTCAGCATTTCACTGTAA
This sequence comes from Oncorhynchus clarkii lewisi, assembly GCF_045791955.1. Classification (NCBI taxonomy): domain Eukaryota; kingdom Metazoa; phylum Chordata; class Actinopteri; order Salmoniformes; family Salmonidae; genus Oncorhynchus; species Oncorhynchus clarkii. The sequence goes on from NW_027258376.1 coordinate 44,666, forward strand.
GGTCTACTACACCTGTTGTATTCAGCATTTCACTGTACGGTCTACAAATGTTGTATTCAGCATTTCACTGTGAGGTCTACTACACATGTTGTATTCAGCATTTCACTGTGAGGTCTACTACACCTGTTGTATTCATCATTTCACTGTGAGGTCTACTACACCTGTTGTATTCAGCATTTCACTGTGAGGTCTACAGCTGTTGTATTTGGCACATGTGACAAATAACGTTTGATTTGATTTGATTGAAGCCGAGGTCTTTTTCAAAGATGTGATTGGAGCACAACTCTTTTTCAAAGATGTGATTGGAGCACAACTCTTTCTCATCTTCTATTTCCTCGTCCCAACTGTGTTTATTTTTTAAACAAAAGAATGGTCAAACTAAACTGTAACAATATTTCCCTTAACAAACTTACCGTCTGGATCAACATCCTGTACCAGATGTCAGAATTAGGAATGATCAGAGAGATAGAGAGAGAGATGGGGTGACGGAGTTAGGAGTGATCAGAGAGATGGGGAGAGAGATGGGGTGATGGAGTTAGGAGTGATCAGAGAGATGCGAAGAGAGAGAGGGTGACAGAATTAGGAGTGATAAGAGAGATGGGGAGAGAGATGGGGTGACGGAGTTAGGAGTGATCAGAGAGATGCGAAGAGAGATGGAGTTAGGAGTGATCAGAGAGATGGGGAGAGAGATGGGGTGACGGAGATAGGAGTGATCAGAGAGATGGGGAGAGAGATGGGGTGACGAAGTTAGGAGTGATCAGAGAGATGGGTGACGGAGTTAGGAGTGATCAGAGAGATGGGGTGACGGAGTAAGGAGTGTTCAGAGAGATGGGGTGATGGAGTTAGGAATGATCAGAGAGATGGGTGACGGAGTTGGGAGTGATCAGAGAGATGGGGTGACGGAGTAAGGAGTGTTCAGAGAGATGGGGTGATGGAGTTAGGAATGATCAGAGAGATGGGTGACGGAGTTGGGAGTGATCAGAGAGATGGGGTGACGGAGTAAGGAGTGTTCAGAGAGATGGGGTGATGGAGTTAGGAATGATCAGAGAGATGGGGAGAGAGATTAGGTGATGGAGTTAGGAGTGATCAGAGAGACGGGGAGAGAGATGGGGTGATGGAGTTAGGAGTGATCAGAGAGCCGGGGAGAGAGATGGGGTGATGGAGTTAGGAGTGATCAGAGAGCCGGGGAGAGAGATGGGGTGATGGAGTTAGGAGTGATCAGAAAGATGGGGAGAGAGATGGGGTGATGGAGTTAGGAGTGATCAGAGAGATGGGGAGAGAGATGGGGGGACGGAGTTAGGACTGATCAGAGAGATGGGGAGAGAGATGGGGGGACGGAGTTAGGAATGATCAGAGAGATGGGGAGAGAGATGGGGGGACAGAGTTAGGAATGATCAGAGAGATGGGGAGAGAGATGGGGGGACGGAGTTAGGAATGATCAGAGAGATGGGGAGAGAGATGGGGGGACGGAGTTAGGAGTGATCAGAGAGATGGAGAGAGAGATGGGGTGACGGAGTTAGGAGTGATCAGAGAGATGGACAGAGAGATGGGGTGACAGAGTTAGGAGTGATCAGAGAGATGGGGTGATGGAGTTAGGAGTGATCAGAGAGACGGGGAGAGAGATGGGGTGATGGAGTTAGGAGTGATCAGAAAGATGGGGAGAGAGATGGGGTGATGGAGTTAGGAGTGATCAGAGAGATGGGGAGAGAGATGGGGTGACGGAGGTAGGAGTGATCAGAGAGATGGGGAGAGAGATGGGGGGACGGAGTTAGGAATGATCAGGGAGATGGGGAGAGAGATGGGGGGACGGAGTTAGGAATGATCAGAGAGATGGGGAGAGAGATGGGGGGACGGAGTTAGGAATGATCAGAGAGATGGGGAGAGAGATGGGGTGACGGAGTTAGGAGTGATCAGAGAGATGGAGAGAGAGATGGGGTGACGGAGTTAGGAGTGATCAGAGAGATGGACAGAGAGATGGGGTGACGGAGTTAGGAGTGATCAGAGAGATGGGGTGACGGAGTAAGGAGTGATCAGAGAGATGGGTGACGGAGTAAGGAGTGATCAGAGAGATGGGGTGACAGGGTGACGGAGTAAGGAGTGATCAGAGAGATGGGGTGACGGAGTTAGGAGTGATCAGAGAGATGGGGTGACGGAGTTAGGAGTGATCAGAGAGATGGGGTGACGGAGTAAGGAGTGATCAGAGAGATGGGTGACGGAGTAATGAGTGATCAGAGAGATGGTGAGAGAGATGGGGTGACGGAGTTAGGAGTGATCAGAGAGATGGGGTGACGGAGTAAGGAGCGATCAGAGAGATGGGGAGAGAGATTGGTGACGGAGTTATGAGTGATCAGAGAGATGGGGAGAGAGATGGGGTGACAGAGTTAGGAGTGATCAGAGAGATGGGGTGACGGAGTTAGGAGTGATCAGAGAGATGGGGTGACGGAGTAAGGAGTGATGAGAGAGATGGGGTGACAGAGTTAGGAGTGATCAGAGAGATGGGGTGACGGAGTTAGGAGTGATCAGAGAGATGGGGAGAGAGATGGGGTGACAGAGTTAGGAGTGATCAGAGAGATGGGGTGACGGAGTTAGGAGTGATCAGAGAGATGGGGTGACGGGGTTAGGAGTGATCAGAGAGATGGGGAGAGAGATGGGGTGACGGAGTTAGGAGTGATCAGAGAGGTGGGGTGATGGAGTTAGGAGTGATCAGAGAGATGGGGAGAGAGATGGGGTGATGGAGTTAGGAGTGATCAGAGAGATGGGGTGACGGAGTTAGGAGTGATCAGAGAGATGGGGAGAGAGATGGGGGAGAGGGGAAAGAAATAATTCACATCTTAGAATAAATTGTTAAAGACGACCAGAACCCACTGGATTCTCCTGTTACATTAAAGACTACCAGAACCCACTGGATTCTCCTGTTACATTAAAGACTACCAGAACCCACTGGATTCTCCTGTTACATTAAAGACTACCAGAACCCACTGGATTCTCCTGTTACATTAAAGACTACCAGAACCCACTGGATTCTCCTGTTACATTAAAGACTACCAGAACCCACTGGATTCTCCTGTTACATTAAAGACTACCAGAACCCACTGGATTCTCCTGTTACATTAAAGACTACCAGAACCCACTGGACTACAGGACAAAATACAAACCCTCCAACCCATTTCCCACCTGGACAAAAGGAACATCCCTACGTGAGAATACTATTCATTATTTACAGCTCAGCGTTCAACACCATAGTACCCACAAAGCTCATCACTAAGCTAAGGACCCTTGGACTAAACACCTCCCTCTGCAACTGGATCCTGGACATCCTGACGGGCCGCCCCCAGGTGGTAAGTGTAGGTAACAACATATCTGCCATGCTGAGCTTCCACACTGCTTAGTCCCTTCCTGTATTCCCTGTTCACCCACGACTGCGTGACCAAGCATTACTCCAACAACATCATTAAGTCTGATGACGACACAACAGTGGTAGGCCTGATCATCGACAACGATGAGAGAGCCTATATGGAGGAGGTCAGAGACCTGGTAGTATTGAGGCAGGACAACAACCTCTCCCTCAATATGAGCAAGACAAAGGGGCTGATCGTGGACTATAGGAAAAGGAGGGCCGAACAGGCCCCCATTAACATTGATAGGGCTGTAGTTGAGCGGGTTGAGCTCTTCATGTCCCTTGGTGTCCACATCACCAACATTATGGTCCAAACACACCAAGACAGTGAAGAGGGCACGACAACAACTTATCCCCCTCAGGAGGCTGAAAAGATTTAGCATTGGTCCCCAGATCCTCAAAAAGGTTTTACAGCTGCACCATCAAGAGCATCCTTAACGGATACATCACCGCCTGGCAAATGCTCGGCCTCTGACCACAGGGCACAACAGAGGGTGGAGCGTACGGCCCAGTACATCACTGGGGTGAAGCTTCCTGCCATCCAGGACCTCTATACCAGGCGTTGTTAGAGAAGGGCACAACAAAAAAATATCAAAGACTCCAGTCAGCCAAGTCATAGACTGTTCTCTCTTCTACCGGTACAGGACAAGCGGTACTGGATCGCCAAATCTAGTTCCAAAAGGCTCCTTAACATCTTCTACCCCCAAGCCATTAGACTGCAGAACAATTACTCAAATGGCGACCCGGACTATTTACGTTGAAACCCAACACCCCTTTGTTTTTACACTACTGCTACTCGCTGTTTGAGTAGTCACTTTACAACCGACTACCTGAACCTCTCCACATTGACTCTGTACCGTAATACCCTGTATATAGCCTCCACATTGACTCTGTACCGTAATACCCTGTATATAGCCTCCACATTGACTCTGTACCGTAATACCCTGTATATAGCCTCCACATTGACTATGTACCGGTACCCCCTGTATATAGCCTCCACATTGACTCTGTACTGGTACCCCCTGTATATAGCCTCCACAATGACTCTGTACTGGTACCCCCAGTATATAGCCTCCACATTGACTGTACCGGTACCCCCTGTATATAGCCTCCACATTGACTCTGTACCGGTACCCCCTGTATATAGCCTCCACATTGACTCTGTACTGGTACCCCCTGTATATAGCCTCCACATTGACTCTGTACCGTAACACCCTGTATATAGCCTCCACATTGACTCTATATCGTAACAACCTGAATATAACCTCCACATTGACTCTGTACCGTAACACCCTGTATATAGCCTCCACATTGACTCTGTACCGGTACCCCCTGTATATAGCCTCCACATTGACTCTGTACCGTAACAGCCTGTATATAGCCTCCACATTGACTCTGTACTGGTACCCCCTGTATATAGCCTCCACATTGACTCTGTACCGTAATACCCTGTATATAGCCTCCACATTGACTCTGTACCGGTACCCCCTGTATATAGCCTCCACATTGAGTCTGTACTGGTACCCCCATACCTTAAGGGAACATTTCGGCATTTCGTGTATGATCAGTGAGAAAGTCCATATTGCAAATGTACGGTCCCTTACTAGACGTCCGAAATCGTTTGTAAAATTCGCGGTCGGCGTCGGGCCGTGCGGTAGGGCCAGACCTACCGGGAAGTCATCAAATGAACTTTGTCGGACATTCGGTTTCCGTTTTAAAAAATAAACAAGTTTTTGACCATTTTTCCGCTGTCCCGGAATTTCCCACAAGAGGGCATACGGAATCATATGGCAATTTGGCAAAACATCACGAATCACGACGGGGCCTTATCTCGAAAACGGAAAATATTTCGAAGCCGAAACTCGGTGAGCGTAGGTTTGGCATAATGGGCAGTTGGCCCCGAACAAGATGGCGTCTAGGCCTCGACGGTTTTTGAGTTATGGCCGTTTTTCTGGGATTAAAGGTCCTAAATGGAAATAGAGAAATTATTTTTCCACTTCAGGTCAAAGTCAAGGAGCCTCCGGTGTCAATAAAAAAAAAAACAGCCATTTATCTATCGTCATTTAAGAGAAACGGAACAATGACATCTTGGTGATGGTCACAAATAGGCGTTTTTTTTTTTCAACGGTTACAGATCCAGTTGCAGGGTGTTCATACGAATCTTTTTAAAGTGTGCTGCGGAGCTCTGCGACATTTCTGTGATTTTCTATGATTTTCTGAAATAACACACACATACTAAACCCTCCGTAAATAACTCAGTTCTTAACGTAAAGACTTAAAACTCAGGATTCTGTAAAAGCATACCCCAATGAGGATATGTGGTTAATTATAGCTTCCTGTGCCAACCGGAAGTGCCTTAAATGGTGTCTCAGGGGCTGTTTCGAAGGGTTAAAAAAGTCAGATCTGTCCAAAACTTCATATATGTGATTAGGCAACCCCCATGAACTGTAAATCAGTCATTTTTCCCCAAAAAAATCAAAGGAAAAAAAAATCACACTAAAACACAACTTGAATGGAGGGACGTATTGGGGTGCGTAGAGACAGACAGTGGCTGCAATAGTTAGCTTTGTTGGAGCTAAAAAAGAACCGTCAGACCTAGAGTTCCGAAACTTTAGAAACCTGTTCTAGACCTCCGGTCGATGGTGCGTGGTGAGTTACGTGGCTCTAGACGGTTCTCGGACCGAGAAACAGCTTCGTACATTTGCAATACCTTCAATTCATTTTGACCATTACAAAAATGACGACGTTTAGAAAAGTCTCAGAGACGCAAGGCTAGGTGCATTGAAACCGGCTCGGCCCATAGAGACGGACCCCAACGTTTCTGTCCGATAGCTCGTTCAAGGACCCCGTAGCAAGGCATGGAAAATAGTGGATTTTCAGCACCAATTAGGGTTTTTCTCGGACACCAAATGACCTATCGAGCCGAAACTCGGGATTCGGGGTCGCCTCACATAGGACTTCACATGATGTCCGAACTGGACCCGCAGCTAGAACGTAACTATGTGTTTTACCTTTTTATTATGTTTTAAACTGAAGGCGCTGTGAATTATGGGCCTGCTCTGACATATGTGATAGTTGGCTACTAAATGAGTAGGAAAAAGTGGGTTTGGTGTCCATTGATATCCGTTTGGTGTCATAATGACATCTAATTGACTGATGGACACTGACTTGCTAGTTGACTTTTGTGCATTTGCAATATGTTTAAACGGAGAGGGACCATCACCAAAATGTCATTCTGAAATCAACACAAAAAATGACATCCCCATAGTCTCCAGACTGTGACGAGTTCAACGAGACGCCCCGCTTGACCGTAGCTCGTTCTGAGTGCAGCAAACTTGAAAAAAAGAAGGCCCAAAATGAAGCCTGCCCCACAATGTCATTTGATTTTGGGTGGCAGTGAGAGAACCGTTAGGGTGAGAAGCACAATTCGACCTCAGGTACGTTCCTGAGGTCCTCCCGAACCGTGCAAGCCTAAGCTTGACCGTGTGGCATTAACCCTTCACAGTAAAAAGAAGGTGTTTACTTGAAACAGCTTGCTTTGACTTCTCTCCCCATAGGAATACATTGCCTGCACCTCTAAATTCAACCTGAAGCCTATGTGGGTTATGAATGCCTTATGAACCTGTCTTCTATGACAGTCCATCAGACCACTATGAGGTCTACCTGTGTCGAATCTAAGCTTCCTGAAGCAACCGGAAGTGGTTAAAATGCCCCTAAAAGTGTTTACCCATACCCTGCCTGCAGTTTGATAGACATAGTGCATTCAACCCTGTGTAGATCAGTCAATTCTTAACGTAAAGACTTAAAACTCAGGATTCTGTAAGTGGCTATGTCAATCAAGATATGTGTTGACTTATAGCTTCCTGTGCCAACCGGAAGTGCCATAATTGGTGTCTCAGGGGCTGTTTCGAGGGGTTAAAAAAGTCTGATCTCTCCAAAATTGCATATGTGTGACTAGGTAACCCTTCTGAACTTTAAATCAGTCATTTCTCCCAACAGATGTCAAATAAAGCTCCCTCACACACACACAGGAAGGATGGAGTGATAAAGTGCGGTGCTTAAAGACACAGAGAGCAGGAAATGGCATTACCATAGTCTCCAGACTGTGCTGAGTTCAACGAGCTATCCCGCTTGACCGTAGCTCGCTCGGTCTAGGCGCAGCGACCATTAGAATAGTAGGCCCAAAATGAAGCCTGCCCCACAACGTCATTTGATTTTGGGTGAGAGTGAGAGAACCGTTAGGGTGAGAAGAAAAATTCCACCACAGGAATGTTCCTAAGGTCCCCCCGATCCGTGCAAGCCTAAGCTTGACCGTGTGGCGTTAACCCTTCACAGTAAAACAGTGTTTTTTGATCTCACAGAATGCAGTGTCATCTCTCCCCATAGGAATACATTGCCTGCACCCCTAATTTCAACCTGAAGTCTATATGGGTTATGAATGCCGTATGAACCTGTCTTCGGTACCGGTCCATCAGGCCACTATGAGGTCTACCTGTGTTGATTCTGAGCTTCCTGGACCAACCGGAAGTGGTTAAAATGCCCCTAAAAGTGTTTACCCATACCCTGCCTGCAGTTTGATGGACATAGTGCATTCAACCCTGTGTAAATCAGTCAATTCTTAACGTAAGGACTTAAAACTCAGGATTATGTAACAGCATACCCCAATGAGGATATGTGTTGATTTGTAGCTTCCTGTGCCAACCGGAAGTGCCATAATTGGTGTCTCAGGGGCTGTTTCGAAGGGTTAAAAAAGTCAGATCTGTCCAAAACTTCATATATGTGATTAGGCAACCCCCATGAACTGTAAATCAGTCATTTTTCCCCAAAAAATTCAAAGGAAAAAAAAATCACACTAAAACACAACTTGGATGGAGGGACGTATTGGGGTGCGTAGAGACAGACAGTGGCTGCAATAGTTAGCTTTGTTGGAGCTAAAAAAGAACCGTCAGACCTAGAGTTCCGAAACTTTACAATCCTGTTCTAGGCCTCATGTCGATAGTGCGTGGTGAGTTAGGTGGTTCTAGAAGGTTCTCGGACCGAGAAACAGCCTCGTACATTTGCAATACTTTCAATTCATTTTTGCATCACGAAAATGACGACATTTAGAAATGTCCCAGAGTCGCAAGACTAGGTGCATTGCGAACGTCTCGGCCCATATAGACAGACCCCAACGTTTCTGTCCGATAGCTCATTCAAGGACCCCGTAGCAAGTAATGGAAAATAGTGGATTTTCAGCACCAATTAGGGTTTTTCTCGGACACCAAATGACCTATCGAGCCGAAACTTGGGATTCGGGGTCGCCTCAGCTAGGCCAACACATAACATAAGAAATGGACCCGCAGCTAGAACGTAACTACGTGTTTTATGGTTTTTTTATGGTTTGAACCCAAGGCGTTGTGAATTTTGGGCCAGCTCTGAAGTATGTAATAGTTGGCTACTAAACGAGTTGGAAAAAGTGGGTTTGGTGTCAGTTTGTATCAGTTTGGTGTCATAATGACATCTAATTGACTGATGGACACTGACTTGCTAGTTGACTTTTGTACATTTGCAATATGTTTAAACAGTGAGGTACCATCACCAAAAGCGACATTCTGAAATCTACCCTAACGAGCGATTGAGATGAACCAGAATCACTGCAAAGCCATCCCGAGTTCATCGGGCCAGTCAATTTCACATTCCTGCAGGATTTTTATAGCATGACAAATTCGTGATGGTACCTGCCCATTGAAACATATTGCAAATGCACAGTGACTTTGAAAAAGTAAGGAAACATAAACATTTTTTAAAAAATTTTAGGTGACCAGTTGCACGCGCATTTGCAATATGATTCTATAGTGAAAAAACATATTGCAAATGCACAGTGACTTTGAAAAAGTAAGGAAACATAAACAAATGGACATAATGAAATCATCATTTTTTTTTCCCCGGTTACCAGTTGCACGCGCATTTGCAATATGATTCTATAGTGAAAAAACATATTGCAAATGCACAGTGACTTTGAAAAAGTAAGGAAACATAAACAAAAAAAATCTAAAAAATGTTTTGGGGGGTGACCAGATGCACGTGCATTTGCAATATGATTCTATAGTGAAAAAACATATTGCAAATGCACAGTGACTTTGAAAAAGTAAGGAAACATAAACATTTTATTTTGATTTTTAGGTGACCAGTTGCACGTGCATTTGCAATATGATTCTATAGTGAAAAAACATATTGCAAATGCACAGTGACTTTGAAAAAGTAAGGAAACATAAACAAAAAAAATCTAACATTTTTTTGGGGGGGTGACCAGATGCACGTGCATTTGCAATATGATTCTATAGTGAAAAAACATATTGCAAATGCACAGTGACTTTGAAAAAGTAAGGAAACATAAACATTTTATTTTGATTTTTAGGTGACCAGTTGCACGTGCATTTGCAATATGATTCTATAGTGAAAAAACATATTGCAAATGCACAGTGACTTTGAAAAAGTAAGGAAACATAAACAAAAAAAATCAAACATTTTTTTGGGGGGGTGACCAGATGCACGTGCATTTGCAATATGATTCTATAGTGAAAAAACATATTGCAAATGCACAGTGACTTTGAAAAAGTAAGAAACAAAAAAAAATACATCTAAAAAATTTTGAGCATGACAAATTCGTGATGGTACCTGCCCATTGAAACATATTGCAAATGCACAGTGACTTTGAAAAAGTAAGGAAACATAAACAAAAAAACATCAACACATTTTTTGGGTAACCAGTTGCATATTTTAGATCACAAGATGACAAAGGTATAGTTTGAGCAAAGTAAAGCTTGAATTTTGAGCATGACAAATTCGTGATGGTACCTGCCCATTAAAACATATTGCAAATGCACAGTGACTTTGAAAAAGTAAGAAACAAAAAAAAATACATCTAAAAAATTTTGAGCATGACAAATTCGTGATGGTACCTGCCCATTGAAACATATTGCAAATGCACAGTGACTTTGAAAAAGTAAGGAAACATAAACAAAAAAACATCAACACATTTTTTGGGTAACCAGTTGCATATTTTAGATCACAAGATGACAAAGGTATAGTTTGAGCAAAGTAAAGCTTGAATTTTGAGCATGACAAATTCGTGATGGTACCTGCCCATTAAAACATATTGCAAATGCACAGTGACTTTGAAAAAGTAAGAAACAAAAAAAAATACATCTAAAAAATTTTGAGCATGACAAATTCGTGATGGTACCTGCCCATTGAAACATATTGCAAATGCACAGTGACTTTGAAAAAGTAAGGAAACATAAACAAAAAAACATCAACACATTTTTTGGGTAACCAGTTGCATATTTTAGATCACAAGATGACAAAGGTATAGTTTGAGCAAAGTAAAGCTTGAATTTTGAGCATGACAAATTCGTGATGGTACCTGCCCATTAAAACATATTGCAAATGCACAGTGACTTTGAAAAAGTAAGAAACAAAAAAAAATACATCTAAAAAATTTTGAGCATGACAAATTCGTGATGGTACCTGCCCATTGAAACATATTGCAAATGCACAGTGACTTTGAAAAAGTAAGGAAACATAAACAAAAAAACATCAACACATTTTTTGGGTAACCAGTTGCATATTTTAGATCACAAGATGACAAAGGTATAGTTTGAGCAAAGTAAAGCTTGAATTTTGAGCATGACAAATTCGTGATGGTACCTGCCCATTAAAACATATTGCAAATGCACAGTGACTTTGAAAAAGTAAGAAACAAAAAAAAATACATCTAAAAAATTTTGAGCATGACAAATTCGTGATGGTACCTGCCCATTGAAACATATTGCAAATGCACAGTGACTTTGAAAAAGTAAGGAAACATAAACAAAAAAACATCAACACATTTTTTGGGTAACCAGTTGCATATTTTAGATCACAAGATGACAAAGGTATAGTTTGAGCAAAGTAAAGCTTGAATTTTGAGCATGACAAATTCGTGATGGTACCTGCCCATTAAAACATATTGCAAATGCACAGTGACTTTGAAAAAGTAAGAAACAAAAAAAAATACATCTAAAAATTTTTGAGCATGACAAATTCGTGATGGTACCTGCCCATTGAAACATATTGCAAATGCACAGTGACTTTGAAAAAGTAAGGAAACATAAACAAAAAAACATCAACACATTTTTTGGGTAACCAGTTGCATATTTTAGATCACAAGATGACAAAGGTATAGTTTGAGCAAAGTAAAGCTTGAATTTTGAGCATGACAAATTCGTGATGGTACCTGCCCATTAAAACATATTGCAAATGCACAGTGACTTTGAAAAAGTAAGAAACAAAAAAAAATACATCTAAAAAATTTTGAGCATGACAAATTCGTGACGGTACCTGCCCATTGAAACATATTGCAAATGCACAGTGACTTTGAAAAAGTAAGGAAACATAAACAAATGGACATAATGAAATCATCATTTTTTTTTTCCCGGTTACCAGTTGCACGCGCATTTGCAATATGATTCTATAGTGGACATGATTCAAATGGACATGATGAAATCAACACAACGAGTGATGGAAATGAACAACTATCACTGCCCGGCCGTCCCGAGTTCATCAGTTCAGTCAATTTTGGCCCCCCAAAAAATTGACTTTGGACTTTGACTTTTGACTTCCTATGAAATCATATTGCAAATGGACAAATCATGTTCCTTATGCACAAGTAAAAAAAAAAAAATAATTATGATAATAAAGTATGACTAAAGTATGTCGATAAAGTTCTTATACATGTGTAATTGACACAAAAATTGAAAGAATTTTGAAAAACGGTCCAGAAAGCACTTTTTTAAGGATGTGTGAAGTTTTTTACCAAATTTTGACATTTTTGACTTTTGACTTTTGACTTCCTATGAAATCATATTCCAAATGGAGAAAACATATGCCTTATGCACAAGTAAAAAAAAAAAAAAAAAAGATAATAAAGTATGACTAAAGTATGTTGATAAAGTTCTTATACATGTGTAATTGACACAAAAATTGAAAGAAATTTGAAAAACGGTCCAGAAAGCACTTTTTTAAGGATGTGTGAAGTTTTTTACCAAATTTTGACATTTTTGACTTTTGACTTTTGACTTCCTATGAAATCATATTCCAAATGGAGAAAACATATGCCTTATGCACAAGTAAAAAAAAATAAAAAATAGGATAATAAAGTATGACTAAAGTATGTTGATAAAGTTCTTATACATGTGTAATTGACATAAAAATTGAAAGAATTTTGAAAAACGGTCCAGAAAGCACTTTTTTAAGGATGTGTGAAGTTTTTTACCAAATTTTGACATTTTTGACTTTTGACTTTTGACTTCCTATGAAATCATATTGCAAATGTACAAAACATATGCCTTATGCGCATGTAATTAAAAAAATAAAAAAATATGATAAAAAAATTGGACAAAAGTATATTCATACAGCTCTTACACATGTGTAATTGACAAAAAAATCGAAAGAATTTCGAAAAAAGGCCCAGAAAGCACTTTTTTAAGGGGTGAAAAGTTTTTGAAAAAAATATCCTTTTTTCAAAAATTTTCTTTTGGATGTTGACTTGGGTTACATTTCCAATATGAAAAACCCCGGTGGAGCGCACTCGCCCCCTGTTGGATTTTTGAGGTGTTACAATTGGCAATTGCCATATGGCATTTGCCATATACTTTACACGAATCAACGCCGCTTTGGGTGGTATTGGACATCGTGTATATGGTTTGTCCAATGCCAATATCTTGCCATTCATTTTTGTACAATTCAGGGGGGTATTCCCTTACTGTATATAGCCTCCACATTGACTCTGTACCGGTACCCCCTGTATATAGCCTCCACGTTGAGTCTGTACTGGTACCCCCTGTATATAGCCTCCACATTGACTCTGTACTGGTACCCCCTGTATATAGCCTCCACATTGACTCTGTACCGGTACCCTCTGTATATAGCCTCCACATTGACTATGTACCGGTACCCCCTGTATATAGCCTCCACATTGACTCTGTACTGGTACCCCCTGTATATAGCCTCCACATTGACTCTGTTGTACCGGTACACCCTGTATATAGCCTCCACAATGACTCTGTACTGGTACCCCCAGTATATAGCCTCCACATTGACTGTACCGGTACCCCCTGTATATAGCCGCCACATTGACTCTGTACCGGTACCCCCTGTATATAGCCTCCACATTGACTCTGTACCGTAACACCCTGTATATAGCCTCCACATTGACTCTATATCGTAACAACCTGTATATTACCTCCACATTGACTCTGTACCGTAACACCCTGTATATAGCCTCCACATTGACTCTGTACCGGTACCCCCTGTATATAGCCTCCACATTGACTCTGTACCGTAACAGCCTGTATATAGCCTCCACATTGACTCTGTACCGTAATACCCTGTATATAGCCTCCACATTGACTCTGTACTGGTACCCCCTGTATATAGCCTCCACATTGACTCTGTACCGTAATACCCTGTATATAGCCTCCACATTGACTCTGTACCGGTACCCCCTGTATATAGCCTCCACATTGAGTCTGTACTGGTACCCCCTGTATATAGCCTCCACATTGACTCTGTACTGGTACCCCCTGTATATAGCCTCCACATTGACTCTGTACCGGTACCCTCTGTATATAGCCTCCACATTGACTATGTACCGGTACCCCCTGTATATAGCCTCCACATTGACTCTGTACTGGTACCCCCTGTATATAGCCTCCACATTGACTCTGTACTGGTACCCCCTGTATATAGCCTCCACATTGACTCTGTAACGTAACAGCCTGTATATAGCCTCCACATTGACTCTGTACCGTAATACCCTGTATATAGCCTCCACATTGACTCTGTACTGGTACCCCCTGTATATAGCCTCCACATTGACTCTGTACCGTAATACCCTGTATATAGCCTCCACATTGACTCTGTACCGGTACCCCCTGTATATAGCCTCCACATTGAGTCTGTACCGGTACCCCCTGTATATAGCCTCCACGTTGAGTCTGTACTGGTACCCCCTGTATATAGCCTCCACATTGACTCTGTACTGGTACCCCCTGTATATAGCCTCCACATTGACTCTGTACCGGTACCCTCTGTATATAGCCTCCACATTGACTCTGTACCGGTACCCCCTGTATATAGCCTCCACATTGACTCTGTTGTACCGGTACACCCTGTATATAGCCTCCACAATTACTCCGTACTGGTACCCCCAGTATATAGCCTCCACATTGACTCTGTACCGGTACACCCTGTATATAGCCTCCAAAATGACTCTGTACTGGTACCCCCAGTATATAGCCTCCACATTGACTCTGTACCTTACCCCCAGTATATAGCCTCCACATTGACTCTGTACCGGTACCCCCTGTATATAGCCTCCACAATGACTCTGTACTGGTACCCCCAGTATATAGCCTCCACATTGACTCTGTACCTTACCCCCAGTATATAGCCTCCACATTGACTCTGTACCGGTACCCCCTGTATATAGCCTCCACAATGACTCTGTACTGCTACCCCCAGTATATAGCCTCCACATTGACTCTCTACCGGTACCCTCTGTATATAGCCTCCACATTGACTCTGTACCGGTACCCCCAGTATATAGCCTCCACATTGACTCTGTACCGGTACCCTCTGTATATAGCCTCCACATTGACTCTGTACTGGTACCCCCTGTATATAGCCTCCACATTGACTCTGTTGTACCAGTACCCCCTGTATATAGCCTCCACAATGACTCTGTACTGGTACAAGACAGAGGTCAGACAGAGGTCAGACAGAGGGTACAGGTCCACAGGCTGAGGAACAGGTTCTCTCCTCTCTACTGATCACAGGCTGAGGAACAGGTTCTCTCTGCTGATCAAAGGCTGAGGAGCAGGTTCTCGCCTCTCTCCTGATCACAGACTGAGGAACAGGTTCTCTCCTCTCTACTGATCACAGGCCAAGGAACAGGTTCTCTCTGCTGATCACAGGCTGAGGAACAGGTTCTCTCCTCTCTCCTGATCACAGGTTGAGGAACAGGTTCTCTCCTCTCTCCTGATCACAGGTTGAGGAACAGGTTCTTTCCTCTCTACTGATCAAAGGCTGAGGAACAGGTTCTCTCCTCTCTACTGATCACAGGCTGAGGAACAGGTTCTCTCCTCTCTGCTGATCACAGATTGAGGAACAGATACTGTCCTCTCCACTGATCACAGGCTGAGGACAGGTTCTCTCCTCTCTACTGATCACAGGCTGAGGAACAGGTTCTCTCCTCTCTGCTGATCACAGGCTGAGGAACAGGATCTCTCCTCTCTGCTGATCACAGGCTGAGGAACAGTTTCTCTCCTCTCTGCTGATCACAGGCTGAGGAACAGGTTCTCTCCTCTCTCTACTCATCACAGGCTGAGGACAGGTTCTCTCCTCTCTCTACTCATCACAGACTGAGGAACAGATTTTCTCCTCTCTGCTGATCACAGGCTGAGGAACAGGTTCTCTCCTCTCTACTGATCATAGACTGAGGAACAGGTTCTCTCCTGTCACAGGCTGAGAATGGAGTGGAGGGATCACTAAGGAACTGTCTCTGAATGGAGAGAGGCTGAACTGTTTATCCTTTTTCTCTGATGTCTGACGACCTACACTTTTGTTTATTAGGTTTCATCTCTGCTGTCTGACGACCCACACGTTTGTTCATTAGGTTTCATCTCTGCTGTCTGACGACCCACACGTTTGTTCATTAGGTTTCATCTCTGCTGTCTGACGATCCACACGTTTGTTCATTAGGTTTCATCTCTGCTGTCTGACGACCCACACGTTTGTTCATTAGGTTTCATCTCTGCTGTCTGACGACCCACACTTTTGTTTATTAGGTTTCATCTCTGCTGCTTGGCGACCCACACGTTTGTTCATTAGGTTTTATCTCTGCTGCCTGGCGACCCACACGTTTGTTCATTAGGTTTTATCTCTGCTGCCTGGCGACCCACACGTTTGTTCATTAGGTTTCATCTCTGCTGCCTGACGACCCACACGTTTATTCATTAGGTTTTATCTCTGCTGCCTGACGACCCACACGTTTATTCATTAGGTTTTATCTCTGCTGCCTGACGACCCACACGTTTATTCATTAGGTTTTATCTCTGCTGTCTGACGACCCACACGTTTGTTCATTAGGTTTTATCTCTGCTGCCTGGCGACCCACACGTTTATTCATTAGGTTTTATCTCTGCTGTCTGACGACCCACACGTTTGTTCATTAGGTTTCATCTCTGCTGTCTGACGACCCACACGTTTGTTCATTAGGTTTCATCTCTGCTGCCTGACGACCCACACGTTTATTCATTAGGTTTTATCTCTGCTGCCTGGCGACCCACTTGTTTGTTTAGCAGATGTTATCTCTTCTTACAGATCCTCATCTGAGTTAGACTTTCTCTAGGCATTGGAAGCAGCTGCTGTGAGGGTGTAAGGTTTTGAGGGTGTGAGGTTTTAAGGGTGTGAGGTTTTGAGGGTGTGAGAGAGGGAGCGAGGGTGTGAGGTTTTGAAGGTGTAAGTGATGGAGTGAGGGTGTGAGGGAGTGAGCGAGGGAGTGAGGGTGTGAGGTTTTGAGGGTGTGAGCGAGGGTGTAAGTGTGTGAGGGTTTGGTTATGTGGGGGGCAGCCAGTCTTTACAGATGTGGGTGTGGTTATGTGGGGGGGCAGCCAGTCTTTATAGATGTGGGTGTGGTTATGTGGGGGGCAGTCAGTCTTTATAGATGTGGGTGTGGTTATGTGGGGGGCAGCCAGTCATTATAGATGTGGGTGTGGTTATGTGGGGGGGCAGTCAGTCTTTATAGATGTGGGTGTGGTTATGTGGGGGGCAGCCAGTCTTTATAGATGTGGGTGTGGTTATGTGGGGGGGCAGCCAGTCTTTATAGATGTGGGTGTGGTTATGTGGGGGTTAAGTCCATCTTCATAGATCTGCATGTTGTTTGTCTAGATGTTTCTATTCTTTGTTGTTTGTAGTAGAATGTACTTTGTGACTGTTACAGTAGCATAATGCTGTGTTTTTCCAGATTGTGTTTTGTGTTTACAAAGTTAAAACTTAAAATGTTTCCAGCTGCCATGGTGCATTGTAAGCTTTTTAAAGATTTCTAGTAAAATAAATAAATGTCTATAAGTGCATCTATTTTATTTTATTTGTTATTTAACCTTTATTTAACCAGGTAGGCTAGTTGAGAACCAGTTCTCATTTGCAACTGCGACCTGGCCAAGATAAAGCATAGCAGTGTGAACAGACAACACAGAGTTACACATGGAGTAAACAAATAACAAGTCAATAACACAGTAGAAAAAAAGAGTCTATATACATTGTGTGCAAAAGGCATGAGGAGGCATGCGAATAATTACAATTTTGCAGATTAACACTGGAGTGATAAATGATCAGATGATCATGTACAGGTAGAGATTTTGGTGTGCAAAAGAGCAGAAAAGTAAAGAAATATAAACAGTATGGGGATGAGGTAGGTAAAATTGGGTGGGCTATTTACCAATAGACTATGTACAGCTGCAGCGATCAGTTAGCTGCTCAGATAGCAGATGTTTGAAGTTGGTGAGGGAGATAAAAGTCTCCAACTTCAGCGATTTTTGCAATTCGTTCCAGTCACAGGCAGCAGAGAACTGGAACGAAAGGCGGCCAAATGAGGTGTTGGCTTTAGGGATGATCAGTGAGATACACCTGCTGGAGCGCGTGCTATGGGTGGGTGTTGCCATCGTGACCAGTGAACTGAGATAATGCGGAGCTTTACCTAGCTTGGACTTGTAAATGACCTGGAGCCAGTGGGTCTGACGACGAATATGTAGCGAGGGCCAGCCGACTAGAGCATACAGGTTGCAGTGGTGGGTGGTAGAAGGTTCTTTATTAACAAAACGGATGGCACTGTGATAAACTGCATCCAGTTTGCTGAGTAGAGTGTTGGAAGCTATTTTGTAGATGACATCGCTGAAGTCGAGGATCGGTAGGATAGTCAGTTTTACTAGGGTAAGTTTGGTGGCGTGAGTGAAGGAGGCTTTGTTGTGGAATAGAAAGCCGACTCTAGATTTGATTTTAGAGTGGAGATGTTTGATATGAGTCTGGAAGGAGAGTTTACAGTCTAGCCAGACACCTAGGTACTTATAGATGTCCACATATTCTAGGTCGGAACCATCCAGGGTGGTGATGCTAGTCGGGCGTGCGGGTGCAGGCAGCGAACAGTTGAAAAGCATTCATTTGGTTTTACTAGCATTTAAGAGCAGTTGGAGGCCACGGAAGGAGTGTTGTATGGCATTGAAGCTCGTTTGGAGGTTAGATAGCACAGTGTCCAAGGACGGGCCGGAAGGATACAGAATGGTGTCGTCTGCGTAGAGGTGGATCAGGGAATCGCCCGCAGCAAGATAAACATCATTGATATATACAGAGAAAAGAGTCGGCCTGAGAATTGAACCCTGTGGCACCCCCATAGAGACTGCCAGAGGACCGGACAGCATGCCCTCCGATTTGACACACTGAACTCTGTCTGCAAAGTAGTTGGTGAACCAGGCAAGGCAGTCATCAGAAAAACCGAGGCTACTGAGTCTGTCGATAAGAATATTTTGATTGACATAGTCGAAAGCCTTGGCAAGGTTGATGAAGACGGCTGCACAGTACTGTCTTTTATCGATGACGGTTATGATATCGTTTAGTACCTTGAGCGTGGCTGAGGTGCACCCGTGACCAGCACAGAAACCAGATTGCACAGCGGAGAAGGTACGGTGGGATTCGAAATGGTCAGTGACCTGTTTGTTGACTTGGCCTTCGAAGACCTTAGATAGGCAGGGCAGGATGGATATAGGTCTGTAACAGTTTGGGTCCAGGTTGTCTCCCCCTTTGAAGAGGGGGATGACTGCGGCAGCTTTCCAATCCTTGGGGATCTCAGACGATATGATAGAGAGGTTGAACAGGCTGGTAATAGGGGTTGCGACAATGGCGGCGGATAGTTTCAGAGATAGAGAGTCCAGATTGTCAAGCCCAGCTAATTTGTACGGGTCCAGGTTTTGCGGCTCTTTCAGAACATCTGCTATCTGGATTTGGGTAAAGGAGAACCTGGAGAGGCTTGGGCAAGTAGCTGCGGGGGGGGGGGGGGGGAGCTGTTAGCCGAGGTTGGAGTAGCCAGCAGGAAGGCATGGCCAGCCGTGGAGAAATGCTTGTTGAAGTTTTCGATAATCATGGATTTATCGGTGGTGACCGTGTTACCTAGCCTCAGTGCAAAGGGGCAGCTGGGAGGAGGTGCTCTTGTTCTCCATAGACTTTACAGTGTCCCAGAACTTTTTGGAGTTAGAGCTACAGGATGCAAATTTCTGCTTGAAAAAGCTAGCCTTTGCTTTCCTGACTGACTGCATGTATTGGTTCCTGACTTCCCTGAACAGTTGCATATCGCGGGGACTATTCAATGCTATTGCAGTCCGCCACAGGATGTTTTTGTGCTGGTCGAGGGCAGTCAGGTCTGGAGTGAACCAAGGGCTATATCTGTTCTTAGTTCTGCATTTTTTTAACGGAGCATGCTTATCTAAAATGGTGAGGAAGTTACTTTTAAAGAATGACCAGACATCCTCAACTGACGGGATGAGGTCAATATCCTTCCAGGATACCCGGGCAAGGTCGATTAGAAAGGCCTGCTTGCAGAAGTGTTTTAGGGAGCGTTTGACAGTGATGAGGGGTGGTCGTTTGACTGCGGATCTGTAGCGGATACAGGCAATGAGGCAGTGATCGCTGAGATCCTGGTTGAAGACAGCGGAGGTGTATTTGGAGGGCCAGTTGGTCAGGATGACCTCTATGAGGGTGCCCTTGTTTACAGATTTAGGGTTGTACCTGGTGGGTTCCTTGATGATTTGTTTGAGATTGAGGGCATCTAGCTTAGATTGTAGGACTGCCGGGGTGTTAAGCGTATCCCAGTTTAGGTCACCTAACAGAACAAACTCTGAAGCTAGATGGGGGGCGATCAATTCACAAATGGAGGCCAGGGCACAGCTGGGAGCTGAGGGGGTCGGTAGCAGGCAGCAACAGTGAGAGACTTATTTCTGGAGAGAGTAATTTTGAAAATTAGTAGTTTGAACTGTTTGGGTATGGACCTGGAAAGTATGACATTACTTTGCAGGCTATCTCTGTAGTAGACTGCAACTCCTCCCCCTTTGGCAGTTCTATCTTGATGGAAAATGTTATAGTTGGGTATGGAAATCTCAGAATTTTTGGTGGCCTTCCTGAGCCAGGATTCAGACACGGCAAGGACATCAGGGTTAGCAGAGTGTGCTAAAGCAGTGAGTAAAACAAACTTAGGGAGGAGGCTTTTGATGTTGACATGCATGAAACCAAGGCTTTTTCGATCACCGAAGTCAACAAATGAGGGTGCCTGGGGACATGCAGGGCCTGGGTTTACCTTCACATCACCTGCGGAACATAGGAGGAGTAGTAAGAGGGTGCGGCTAAAGGCTATCAAAACTGGTCGCCTAGAGCGTTGTGGACAAAGAATAAAAGCATGGTAGAATATATTCAGGGCATAATGTGCAGACAGGGGTATGGTGGGGTGCGGGTACAGAGGAGGTAAGCCCAGGCACTGGGTGATGATAAGAGAGGTTGTAATTCTGGACATGCTGGTTGTAATGGGTGAGGTCACCGCATGTGTGGGAGGTGGGACAAAGGTGGTATCAGGGGTATGAAGAGTGGAACTATGGGCTCCATTGTAAACTAAAACAATGATAACTAACCTGAACAACAGTATACAAGGCATATTGACATATATATATATATATATAATATATATATATATAATATATTTCATATAGTCATTTCGATTAAGATGTTACGACATGGTTTAAGAAATGTATTAGCTTTAGCCTAGCCCCCTCCACATCTTTTTCTGCTGTTACAGCCCTGAGCCTAGCCCCCTCCATATCTCTTTCTGCTGTTACAGCCCTGAGCCTAGCCCCCTCCACATCTCTTTCTGCTGTTACAGCCCTGAGCCTAGCCCCCTCCACATCTCTTTCTGCTGTTACAGCCCTGAGCCTAGCTCCATTCTTCTGTGAGGAGAACACAGAGGTTTGCAACAAATAACTAGATAGGCATTAATCCTCTCCAGCCTTTGGCAGTCCTTAGGTAGGCAGACAGCCCAGATAGTGAGGATGAACCTCTGTTTTTCCAGCCTTTAGGTCCATCCTCGCCTGAGGACTGCTATGTGTGTAACTACATGATCAAAGTGATGTGAATATCTTTTATGAATATGCAAAGCAAAGCTTAATGTCCCTAAAGGGATCCTCAAGAAGTCTTTGGTGTTGTGCTGATGACTCATCTGGTGTGCTCTGTTCATTGCTGTAGCTAGCTCCCAATTGGCAACCTATTTATTTTATAGTGCAGTAATTCTGACCAGAGAACATAGGGGTCCAGAGTCCATCTTTTATTTATTTATGTTTATAACATTTAATCTTTATTTAACTAGGCAAGTCAATAAAGAACAAATTCTTATTTACTTTGGCGACATACCCCGGCCAAACCCGGAGGACACTGGGCCAATGGTGCACTGCTCTTTGGGACTCCCAATCACAGCCTTGATGTGGGGCAGGATGGATTCGAAAAAAGTACTGCAGTGACACTGATTGCACAGATGCAATGCCTCAGAACGCAGCACCACTCAGGAGACAATCTGAAGGCAATAGGGTCCCATTTGGGATGCAACCTCTTTTCTGTCTTTTCTAAAGGCCTTTAAACAAAGTGTTCATTAGTCGTTTGACTAGACTGTGTCTCATTGGGCAGAGCAGCAAATTCTAATCAGCATCTCAAATCGATCCATTAGGCTATACCTGACTGTCTGGACTAGTAGTAGTAGTAGTAGTAGTAGTAGTCTGATATATAAATGGTGTGTGTGTTCATCAGGGCAGACTAACTCTTTGTCTCTGAGGCCTACTGTTTCCTGGTCCAGAAGTGACAGATTGGAGCTCAGAAATGCCTGGAGGCCATAATAGCAGGACCCATAGCAGTGTGCAGCGCACATCTTCAGTAGTATGCACTATTGTGGCCTCAGACACAGAGATAACATCCCCAGACCAAGAGATATCAGACCCAGAGATAACAGCCCCAGACCAAAATATATCAGAACCAGAGATAACAGCCCCAGAGATAACATCCCCAGACCCAGAGATAGCAGTCCCAGACCCAGAGATAACAGCTCCAGACCAAGAGATGTCAGACCCAGAGATAACAGCCCCAGACCAAAATATATCAGAACCAGAGATAACATCCCCAGACCCAGAGATAGCAGCCCCAGACCAGAAATAACAGCCCCAGACCCAGAGATACCAGCCCCAGACCAAGAGATATCAGACCAAGAGATAACAGACCCAGAGATAGCTGCCCCAGACCCAGAGATAACAGCCCCAGACCCAGAGATAACGTCCCCAAACCAAGAGATATCAGACCTAGAGATAGCAGCCCCAGACCCAGAGATAACAGCCCCAGACCCAGAGATAACAGCCCCAGACCAAGAGATATCAGACCCAGAGATAGCAGCCCCAGACCCAGAGATAGCAGCCCCAGACCCAGAGATAGCAGCCCCAGACCCAGAGATAGCAGCCCCAGACCCAGAGATAGCAGCCCCAGACCCAGAGATGGCAGCCCCAGACCCAGAGATAACATCCCCAGACCAAGAGATATCAGACCCAGAGATAACAGCCCCAGACCCAGAGATAACAGCCCCAGACCAAGAGATATCAGCCCCAGACCAAGATATATCAGCCCCAGACCAAGAGATATCAGCCCCAGAGATAACAGCCCCAGACCCAGAGATAACAGCCCCAGATACAGAGATAACAGCCCCAGATACAGAGATAGCAGCCCCAGATCCAGAGATAGCAGCCCCAGACCAAGAGATATCAGCCCCAGACACAGAGACAACAGCCCCAGACACAGAGATAACAGCCTCAGACCCAGATATTGCAAACCCAGACCAAGAGATAGCAGCCCCGGACCCAGTGATAGCAGCCTCAGAGCAGAATGCTGTGTGTGTCTGCGGTAACCTTCACCGCACAGTATTCTTCTGCTCCATCATGAATTGTCATGGAGCCGTGGCATCAGTAGCAGTATCCCCAGCTCACCTATATCAGTAACCTCAAGTTAACATCTACATTCTCCCCAAAGCAACATCTACTGTCTCCCCAGCCCTCCTATAGGAGTCTCCCCAAGCTAACATCTACTGTCTCCCCAGACCTCCTATAGCAGTATCCCCAAGCTAACATCTACAGTCTCCCCAGCCCTCCTATAGCAGTATCCCCAAGCTAACATCTACAGTCTCCCCAGCCCTCCTACAACAGTATTCCCAAGCTAACCTCTACAGTATCCCCTGCTCTCCCAGCCTGCTTTGCACTCTCTCAGGTTTTTAATTGTTATTTAACCCTTTTTTCCCAGGTAAGCTGACTGAGTACACATTCTCATTTACAGCAATGATGTGGGGAATAGTTACAGGGGAGAAGAGGGGAATGAATGAGCCAATTGTAAGATGGGGATGATTAGGTGACCATGGTGGTATGAGGCGCCAGATTTGGAAATTATCGAGGACACCGGGGTTAATAACCCTACTCTTACCCCATCCCCAGCCCCAACCCTCCTAGCAGTTCCCCAAGCCCAACCCTCCTACCAGTTCCCCATCCCCAACCCCAGCACCAACCCCAACCCTCCTAGCAGTTCCCCACCGCATACCCCACACCAACCCTCCTAGCAGTTCCTCACCGCAAACCCCAGCCCCAACCCTTGTAGCAGTTCCCCAGCCCCAACACTCCTAGCAGTTAACCAGCCCCAACCCTCCTCCATTTTAGAAGTTCCCCAAACCCAGCCCCAACCCCAGCCATAACCCTCCTAACAGTGCGCTAGCCCCAACCCCAGCCCCAACCCTCCTAGCAGTTTCCCGACCCCAACCGAAGCCCTCCTAGCAGTTTCCCAGCCCCAACCCTTGTAGCAGGTCCCCAACCCCAAACCCAACCATCCTAGAAGTTCCTCAAACCCAGTCCCAACCCCAGCCCCAACCCTCCTTGCAGTGCCCCAGCACCAACCACAGTCACAACCCTCCTAGCAGGTCCCCAACCCCAACCCTCCTAGCAGCTCCCCAACCCCAACCATCCTAGCAGTTCCCCAGCCACAACCCCAACCCTCCTAGCAGTTCCCCAGCCCCAACCCTCATAGCAGTTATCCACCCCCAGCCCCAACCCCCCTAGCAGTTCCCCAAACCCATCCCCAGCCCCAACCCTCCTAGCAGTTCCCCGACCCCAACCCCAGCACTCCTAGCAGTTCCCCAGCCCCAACGCTTGTAGCAGTTCCCCAACCCCTCATCCCCAGCCCTAACTCTCCTAGCAGTTCCCCACCACCAACCCCCAGGCCCAACCCTCCTAGCAGGTTCCCAAACCCAAACCCAACCATTCTAGAAGTTCCCCAAACCCAGCCACAGCCACAACCCTCCTAGCAGTGCCCTAGCCCCAAACCCAGCCCCAACCCTCCTAGCAGTGCCCTGAGCCCAACCCAAGCCCTCCTAGCAGTTCCCCAGGCCCAACCCTCCTAGCAGGTTCCCAAACCCAAACCCAACCATTCTAGAAGTTCCCCAAACCCAGCTCCAACCCCAGCCACAACCCTACTAGCAGTGCCCTAGCCCCAACCCCAGCCCCAACCCTCCTAGCATTTCCCGACACCAACCCAAGCCCTCCTAGCAGTGCCCCAGCACCAACCCCAGTCACAACTCTAATAGCAGGTCTCCAACCCCAAACCCAACCATTCTAGAAGTTCTCCAAACCCTGCCCCAACCCCAGTCACAACCCTCCTAGCAGTGCCCAAGCCCCAATCCCAGCCCCAACCATTCTAGCAGTTCCCGACCCCAATCCCAGCCCTCATAGCAGTTCCCCAGCCCAAACACTTGTAGCAGTTCCCCAACCCAATCCCCAGCCCCAACCCTCCTAGCAGGTCCCCAAACTCAACCATTCTAGACGTTCCCCAAACCCAGCCCCAACCCTAGCCACAACCCTCCTAGCAGTGCCCTAGCCCCAATCCCAGCCCCAACCCTCCTAGCAGGTCCCCGACCCCAACCCAAGCCCTCATAGCAGTTCCCCAGCCCCAACCCTCTTTGCAGTTCCCCAACCCCAGCCCCAACCCTCCTAGCAGGTCCCCAACCCCAACAATCCTAGAAGTTCCCCAATCCCAGCCCCTACCCCAGCCCCAACCCTCATAGCAGTTCTCCACCCCCAGCCCCAACCCTCCTTGCAGTTCCCAAACCCCATACCCAGCCCCAGCCCTCCTAGAAGTTCCCCAACCCCAGCCCCAACCCTCCTAGCAGTTCCCCGACCCCAACCCCAGCACTCCTAGCAGTTCCCCAGCCCCAACCCTTGTAGCAGTTCCCCAACCCCTCATCCCCAGCCCTAACTCTCCTAGCAGTTCCCCACCCCCAACCCCAGCCCCAACACTCCTAGCGGTTCCCCAGCCCCAACTCTCCTAGCAGTTCCCCAACCCCATCCCCAACCACAACCCTCCTAGAAGTTCCCCACCCCCAACCCCAGCCCCAACCCTCCTAGCAGTTCCCCGACCACAATCCCAGACCTCGTAGCATTTCCCCAGCCCCAACCCTTGTAGCAGTTCCCCAACCCCAACCCCAGCCCCAACCCTCCTAGCAGTTCCCCAAGCCCAACCCTCCTACCAGTACCCCATCCCCAACCCCAGCCCCAACCCCAACCCTCCTAGCAGTTCCCCACCGCATACCCCACACCAACCCTCCTAGCAGTTCGTCACCGCAAACCCCAGCCCCAACCCTCCTAGCAGTTTCCCAGCCCCAACCCTTGTAGCAGTTCCCCAGCCCCAACACTCCTAGCAGTTAACCAGCCCCAACCCTCTTCCATTTTAGAAGTTCCCCAAACCCAGCCCCAACCCCAGCCACAACCCTCCTAGCAGTGCGCTAGCCCCAACCCCAGCCCCAACCCTCCTAGCAGTTTCCTGACCCCAACCGAAGACATCCTAGCAGTTTCCCAGCCCCAACCCTTGTAGCAGGTCCCCAACCCCAAACCCAACCATCCTAGAAGTTCCTCAAACCCAGTCCCAACCCCAGCCCCAACCCTCCTAGCAGTTCCCCAGTCCCAACCCCAGCCCCAACCCTCCTAGCAGTTCCCCAGCCCCAACCTCCTAGCAGTTCTCCAGCTCCAACCCTCCTAGCAGTTCCCCAGCTCCAACCCTCCTAGCAGTTCCCCAGCTCCAACCCTCCTAGCAGTTCCCCAGCTCCAACCCCAGCCACAACCCTCCCAGCAGTTCCCAAACCCCAGCCCCTAACCCAGCTCCAACCCTCCTAGCAGTTCCCCAGCCCCAACCCCAGACACAACCCTCCCAGCAGTTCCCAAAACCCAGCCCCTACCCCAGCTCCAACCCTCCTAGCAGTTCCCCAGCTCCAACCCCAGCCACAACCCTCCCAGCAGTTCCCAAACCCCAGCCCCTACCCTACTAGCAGTTCCCCAGCCCCAACCCTTGTAGCAGGTTCCCAATCCCAAACCCAACCATCCTAGAAGTTCCCCAAACACAGTCCCAACCCCAGCCCCAACCCTCCTAGCAGTGCCCCAGCACCAACCACAGTCACAACCCTCCTAGCAGGTCCCCAACGCCAACCCTCCTAGCAGTTTCCCAACCCCAACCATCCTAGCAGTTCCCCAGCCCCAACCCCAGCCCCAACCCTCCTAGCAGTTCCCCAGCCCAAACCCTCCTAGCAGATCCCCAGCTTCAACCCTCCTATAAGTTCCCCAGCCACAACCCTTCTAGCAGTTCCCCAGCCCCAACCCCAGCCCCAACCCTCCTAGCAGTTCCCCAGCTTCAACCCCAGCCCCAACCCTCCTGGCAGTTCCCCAGCTTCAACCCTCCTAGCAGTTCCCCAGCCCCAACCCTCCAAGCAGTGCCCCAGCACCAACCACAGTCACAACCCTCCTAGCAGGTCCCCAACCCCAAACCTCCTAGCAGTTCCCCAACCCCAACCATCCTAGCACTCCCCCAGCCCCAATCCCAGCCCCAACCCTCCTAGCAGTTCCCCAGCCCCAACCCTCCTAGCTGTTCCCCAGCTTCAACCCTCCTAGCAGTTCCCCAGCTCCAACCCCAGCCACAACCCTCCCAGCAGTTCCCAAACCCAGCCCCTACCCCAGAACCCTCCTAGCAGTTCCCCAGCCCCTACCACAGCCCCAACCCTCATAGCAGTTCTCCATCCCCAGCCCCAACCCTCCTAGCAGTTTCCCAACCCCATTCCCAGCCCCAACCCTCCTAGCAGTTCCCCGACCCCAACCCCAGCACTCCTAGCAGTTCCCCGACCCCAACCCTTGTAGCAGTTCCCCAGCCACAACTCTCCTAGCAGTACCCCAAACCCATCCCCAGCCCCAACCCTCCTAGAAGTTCCACACCCCCAACCCCAGCCCCAACCGTCATAGCAGTTCTCCATCCCCAGCCCCAACCCTCCTAGCAGTTACCCAACCCCATTCCCAGCCCCAACCCTCCTAGCAGTTCTCCGACCCCAACCCCAGCACTCCTAGCAGTTCC
Source organism: Oncorhynchus clarkii lewisi (assembly GCF_045791955.1). NCBI lineage: Eukaryota > Metazoa > Chordata > Actinopteri > Salmoniformes > Salmonidae > Oncorhynchus > Oncorhynchus clarkii. Next base: position 72,633 of record NW_027258376.1, read on the forward strand.
CCAGCCCCAACCCTTGTAGCAGTTCCCCAGCCGCAACTCTCCTAGCAGTACCCCAACCCCATCCCCAGCCCTAACCCTCCTAGAAGTTCCACACCCCCAACCCCAACCCCAGCACTCCTAGCAGTTCCCCAGCCCCAACCCTTGTAGCAGTTCCCCAACCCCTCATCCCCAGCCCTAACTCTCCTAGCAGTTCCCCACCACCAACCCCAGCCCCAACGCTCCTAGCGGTTCCCCAGCCGAAACTCTCCTAGCAGTACCCCAACCCCATCCCCAGCCCCAACCCTCCTAGAAGTTCCACACCCCCAACCCCAGCACTCCTAGCAGTTCCCCAGCCCCAACCCTTGTAGCAGTTCCCCAACCCCTCATCCCCAGCCCTAACTCTCCTAGCAGTTCCCCACCACCAACCCCAGCCCCAACGCTCCTAGCGGTTCCCCAGCCGCAACTCTCCTAGCAGTACCCCAACCCCATCCCCAGCCCCAACCCTCCTAGAAGTTCCACACTCCCAACCCCAGCCCCAACCCTCCTAGCAGTTCCCCGACCCCAACCCCAGACCTCCTAGCAGTTCCCCAGCCCCAACCCTTGTAGCAGTTCCCCAACCCCAACCCCACCCCCAACCCTCCTAGCAGTTCCCCAAGCCGAACCCTCCTACCAGTTTCCCACCGCATACCCCACACCAACCCTCCTAGCAGTTCCTCACCGCAAACCCCAGCCCCAACCCTACTAGCAGTTCCCCAGCCCCAACCCGTGTAGCAGTTCCCCAGCCCCAACCCCAGCCCCAACACTCCTAGCAGTTCCCCAGCCCCAACCCTCCTCAATTTTAGAAGTTCCCCAAACCCAGCCCCAACCCCCTGCCACAACCCTCCTAGCAGTGCGCTAGCCCCAACCCCAGCCCCAACCCTCCTAGCAGTTCCCCGACCCCAACCGAAGCCCTCCTAGCAGTTTCCCAGCCCCAACCCTTGTAGCAGGTCCCCAACCCCAAACCCAACCATCCTAGAAGTTCCTCAAACCCAGTCCTAACCCCAGCCCCAACCCTCCTAGCAGTTTCCCAACCCCAACCATCCAAGCAGTTCCCCAGCCCCAACCCCAACCATCCTAGCAGTTCCCCAGCCCCAACCCCAGCCCCAACCCTCCTAGCAGTTCCCCAGCCCCAACCCTCCTAGCAGTTCCCCAGCCCCAACCCCAGCCCCAACCCTCCTAGCAGTTCCCCAGCCCCAACCCCATCCCCAACCCTCCTAGCAGTTCCCCAGCTCCAACCCCAGCCACAACCCTCCCAGCAGTTCCCAAACCACAGCCCCTACCCCAGCACCAACCCTCCTAGCAGTTCCCCAGCCCCAACCCCAGACACAACCCTCCCAGCAGTTCCCAAAACCCAGCCCCTACCCCAGCCCCAACCCTCCTAGCAGTTCCCCGACCCCAACCCCAGCACTTCTAGCAGTTCCCCAGCCCCAACCCTTGTAGCAGTTCCCCAACCCCTCTTCCCCAGCCCTAACTCTCCTAGCAGTTCCCCACCACCAACCCCAGCCCCAAAGCTCCTAGCGGTTCCCCAGCCCAAACTCTCCTAGCAGTACCCCGACCCCCCCCCAGCCCCAACCCTCCTAGAAGTTCCACACCCCCAACCCCAGCCCCAACCCTCCTAGCAGTTCCCCGACCCCAACCCCAGACCTCCTAGCATTTCCCCAGCCCCAACCCTTGTATCAGTTCCCCAACCCCAACCCTCCTAGCAGTTCCCCAAGCCCAACCCTCATTCCAGTTCCCCACCCCCAACCCCAGCCCCAACCCCAACCCTCCTAGCAGTTCCCCACCGCATACCCCACACCAACCCTCCTAGCAGTTCCTCACCGCAAACCCCAATCCCAACCCTACTAGCAGTTCCCCAGCCCCAACCCTTGTAGCAGTTCCCCAGCCCCAACCCCAGCCCCAACACTCCTAGCAGTTCCCCAGCCCCAACCCTCTTCCATTTTAGAAGTTCCCCAAACCCAGCCCCAACCCCAGCCACAACCCTCCTAGCAGTGCGCTAGCCCCAACCCCAGCCCCAACCCTCCTAGCAGTTCCCCGACCCCAACTGAAGCCCTCCTAGCAGTTTTCCAGCCCCAACCCTTGTAGCAGGTTCCCAATCCCAAACCCAACAATCCTAGAAGTTCCCCAAACCCAGTCCCAACCCCAGCCCCAAACCTCCTAGCAGTGCCCCAGCACCAACCACAGTCACAACCCTCCTAGCAGGTCCCCAACGCCAACCCTCCTAGCAGTTTTCCAACCACAACCATCCTAGCAGTTCCCCAGCCCCAAACTCCTAGCAGTTTCCCAGCTCCAACCCTCCTAGCAGTTCCCCAGCTTCAACCCTCCTAGCAGTTCCCCAGCTCCAACCCTCCTAGCAGTTCCCCAGCTCCAACCCTCCTAGCAGTTCCCCAGCTCCAGCTCTCCTAGCAGTTCCCCAGCTCCAACCCCAGCCACAGCCCTCCCAGCAGTTCCCAAACCCCAGCCCCTACCCCAGCTCCAACCCTCCTAGCAGTTCCCCAGCCCCAACCCCAGCCCCAACCCTCCTAGCAGTTCCCCAACCCCATCCCCAGCCCCAACCCTCCTAGCAGTTCCCCGACCCCTACCCCACACTCCTAGCAGTTCCCCAGCCCCAACCCTTGTAGCAGTTCCCCAACCCCTCATCCCCAGCCCTAACTCTCCTAGCAGTTCCACACCCCCAACCCCAGCCCCAACCCTCCTAGCAGTTCCCCGACCCCAACCCCAGACCTCCTAGCAGTTCCCCAGCCCCAACCCTTGTAGCAGTTCCCCAACCCCAACCCTAGCCCCAACCCTCCTAGCAGTTCCCCAAGCCCAACCCTCCTACCAGTTCCCAACCCCAGCCCAAACCCCAACCCTCCTAGCAGTTCCCCACCGCATACCCCACACCAACCCTCCTAGCAGTTCCTCACCGCATACCCCACACCAACCCTCCTAGCAGTTCCCCAGCCCCAACCGTTGTAGCAGTTCCCCAGCCACAACCCCAGCCCCAACACTCCTAGCAGTTCCCCAGCCCCAACCCTCCTCCATTTAGAAGTTCCCCAAACCCAGCCCCAACCCCAGCCACAACCCTCCTAGCAGTGCGCTAGTCCCAACCCAGCCCCAACCCTCCTAGCAGTTCCCCGACCCCAACCGAAGCCCTCCTAGCAGTTTCCCAGCCCCAACCCTTGTAGCAGGTCCCCAACCCCAAACCCAACCATCCTAGAAGTTCCCCAAACCCAGTCCCAACCCCAGCCCCAACCCTCCTAGCAGTGCCCCAGCACCAACCACAGTCACAACCCTCCTAGCAGGTCCCCAACCCCAACCATCCTAGCAGTTCCCCAGCCCCAACCCCAGCCCCAACCCTCCTAGCAGTTCCCCAGCCCCAACCCTCCTAGCAGTTCCCCAGCTTCAACCCCAGCCCCAACCCTCCTAGCAGTTCCCCAGCCCCAACCCCAGCCCCAACCCTCCTAGCAGTTCCCCAGCCCCAACCCTCCTAGCAGTTCCCCAGCTTCAACCCTCCTAGCAGTCCCCAGCTTCAACCCTCCTAGCAGTCCCCAGCTCCAACCTCCTAGCAGGTCCCCAGCTTCAACCCTCCTAGCAGTTCCCCAGCTCCAACCTCCTAGCAGTTCCCCAGCCCCAACCCTCCTAGCAGTTCCCCAGCCCCAACCTCCTAGCAGTTTCCCAGCTCCATCCTCCTAGCAGTTCCCCAGCCCCAACCCTCCTAGTAGTTCCCCAACCCCATCCCCAGCCCCAACCCTCCTAGAAGTTCCCCAGCTCCATCCTCCTAGCAGTTCCCCAGCTCCAACCCTCCTAGCAGTTCCCCAGCTCCAACCTCCTAGCAGTTTCCCAGCCCCAACCTCCTAGCAGTTCCCCACCCCCAACCCCAGCCACAACCTCCTAGCAGTTCCCCACCCCCAACCCCAGCCCCAACCTCCTTGCAGTTCCCCACCCCCATCCCCAGCTCCAACACTCCTAGCAGTTACCCAGCTCCAACCCTCCTAGCAGTTCCCCAGCTCCAACCTCCTAGCAGTTCTCCAGCTCCAACCCTCCTAGCAGTTCCCCACCCCCAACCCTCCTAGCAGTTCCCCAGCTTCAACCCTCCTAGCAGTTCCCCACCCCAAACCCCAGCCCCTGCCCTCCTAGCAGTTCCCCAGCTCCAACCCCAGCTCCAAGCCAGCAGCTGGCACGGCAGGATCAGGCACACACTGTGGTCTCTAAAACTGACCCAGTCTAGGAATAGTCCCAGAAAGTCTCATTGTGTGGTCTCGCAGCAGAGCCATTAAATGCTGTATGCACCCTATTCACTATATAGTAGCAAGGGCCCATAGGGTAGTAGTGCACTTTATAGGGAATAGTATGCCTTTTGTGACTGGAACGCTGTTTTTCTGCCTGGCCTTCCTACCAACCAGAGGGCTTTTAATCTATTAATGGATGATCCTTAAACACTAATCAATGTGGCCTTTTATATTTCCTTTAAAGCAGAGAGGAAATGAATAAATAAATCATGTTGGCTGAGTGGCCTCTCAAACACCCTCTCTTCTCCTCTCCTCTCCTCTCCTCTCCTCTCCTCTCCTCTCCTCTCCTCTCCTCTCCTCTCCTCTCCTCTCCTCTCCTCTCCTCTCCTCTCCTCTAGTGCATGCTTGTCTTCTCGCGTTAGTTTGCACACCATACTGACACTATTTGCTTTATTTTGCCTTCAGTGTGCAGCTTTTTATTAGCAATGCCTAATTTGATAGCATTCAGCACACTTCATTATAAGTGGTAGAGAAGGACCTGTGCTGAAGGTCGGAGGAGGCAGGCTCTCTCTGAAGCTTAGGCTACTTGCATTAGCATCTTGTATTCACTGTAATCAGAGTTGACTGTTCTACAAGGGAAGGTACCAGAGTTGAATATTCTACTGGGGGAAGGTACCAGAGTTGAATATTCTACTGGGTGGAAGGTACCAGAGTTGAATCGTCTACAAGGGGAAGGTACCAGAGTTGAATATTCTACTGTGGGAAGGTACCAGAGTTGAATCGTCTACAAGGGGAAGTTACCAGAGTTGAATATCCTACTGGGGGAAGGTACCAGAGTTGAATAGTCTACAGGGGAAGGTACCAGAATTGAATAGTCTACAAGGGAAGGTACCAGAGTTGAATAGTCTACAAGGGAAGGTACCATAGTTGAATAGTCTACAAGGGAAGGTACCAGAGTTGAATAGTCTACAAGGGAAGGTACCATAGTTGAATAGTCTACAAGGGAAGGTACCAGAGTTGAATAGTCTACTGGGGGAAGGTACCAGAGTTGAATATTCTACAAGGGAAGGTACCAGAGTTGAATAGTCTACAAGGGAAGGTACCAGAGTTGACTGTTCTACAAGGGAAGGTACCAGAGTTGAATAGTCTACAAGGGGAAGGTACCAGAGTTGACTGTTCTACAAGGGAAGGTACTATAGTTGAATAGTCTACAAGGGGAAGGTACCAGAGTTGAATATTCTACAAGGGAAGGTACCAGAGTTGAATAGTCTACAAGGGAAAGTACCAGAGTTGAATATTCTACAAGGGAAGGTACCAGAGTTGAATAGTCTACAAGGGGAAGGTACCAGAGTTGAATAGTCTACAAGGGGAAGGTACCAGAGTTGAATAGTCTACAAGGGGAAGGTACCAGAGTTGAATAGTCTACAAGGGGAAGGTACCAGAGTTGACTGTTCTACAAGGGAAGGTACCAGAGTTGACTGTTCTACAAGGGAAGGTACCAGAGTTGAATAGTCTACAAGGGGAAGGTACCAGAGTTGAATAGTCTACAAGGGGAAGGTACCAGAGTTGAATAGTCTACAAGGGGAAGGTACCAGAGTTGAATATTCTACAAGGGAAGGTACCAGAGTTGAATAGTCTACAAGGGAAGGTACCAGAGTTGAATAGTCTACAGGTGAAGCTGCCAGAGCTGACAAAGTAAAATCAAACATATTTATAAAGCCCTTTTTCAGCAGATGTAACAAAGTGATTATAAGAAATTCAGTCTAAAACCCCAAACAGCAAGCAATGCAGATGTAGAAGCACGGTGGCTAGGAAGAACTCACTAGAAAGTCTTGAACCTAGGGATGGACAGTCCTCTTCTGGCTGTGCGAGATTATAAGAGTACATGGCCATTAAGGCCAGAACGTTCTTCAAGATGTTCAAACTTTATATAATCAGAGTGGGCGTAGCGGGTGCAAATGGTCAGCACCTCATGAGTAAATGTCAATTGGATTTTCATAGCCATACATTCAGAGGTCAAGAGAGAGAGAGAGATAGAGAGAAAGAGTGTAGGTAGCACATCCGGTGAACAGGTCAGGGTTACATAGCCGCAGCAGAACAGCAGAAAAAGGATCAGCAGCTCGACCAGGTGGACTGGAGACGAGGACATCCAGGAGTCATCAGGCCAGGTAGTCCTGAGGTGAGATAATTAGAGGGAGCATACTTGGTGTCACAGGACACCAGATAAGACAGGAGAATTACACCAGATAGGACAGACTGACCCTAGTCCCTCGGCAGATAGACTATTGCAGCATAGATACTGGAACCTGAGACAGGGATCAGGGGACATGTGGCCCCCGGACAGGGTCAACCAGGCAGGATTTCCACGCACTTTCCCAAATTACAGCCCCCAAACCACTAGATATCAACAGACCAAAAATGTACTACCCTGAGACAAGGCTGAGTACAGCCCATGAAGATCTCCTCCACTGCACGAGCCCGAGGGGGCGCAAGACTGGACAGTAAGATCATGTCATTGGCTCAAGCCTAGCACAACGTGATGCAGCCCTCTTTGGGACGGCATGGAAGAGCACTAGTAAGCCAGTGACTCAGCCCCCGTAATAGGGTCAGAGGCAGAGAATCGCAGTGGAGAGAATGGAACCGGCCAGCCAGAGAAAGCAAGGACTACAGTCCATTATAGGACCTACTGAAGAGATGATTCTGCGTCTCTCACATGGACAGGCAGACCATTCCATAAAATGGAGCTCTATAGGAGAAAGCCCTGCCTCCATCTGTTTTCTTAAAAATTCCTCCATCTGTTTTCTTAGAAGGTATGTAAGGTGGGACCAAATCGGTGAGATAGGTTGGAGCAAGCCCATGTAATAAAATCAGGCCTTAATAAGAGGAAGCCATTGTAGAGAGGCTAGCACTGGAGTAATGTTGTTCTATTCAAGATTCTAGCAGCCATGTTTAGCACTAACTGAAGTTTATTTAGTGCTTTATCCTGGTAGCCAGAGAGTAGAGCATTGCCGTAGTCTAATCTTGTGAGGATCGACGCTGGTAGACGAGAAGGAGGGAAGGGAGTGAACAATTAATTAGCAATAGACATGGAACAGGACAGGACAACGTCTGGACTTGAACACATAACGACATTCATGCTGACACAAGGTAATGGAGTCTGGGAGCAGACAAATCTAGAAGTGACTTTAGCTTTGCTTTTCAGCATATTCTTGGGACAAAAGGTTTATTATTGATATGTTTGTCAAAAGATCAGGATCCAAGGTAACACATACACTACCGAGTCACTTAGAAATGTCCTTGTTTTTGAAAGAAAAACTAAATTGTTTATACATTAAAATAACATAACATAACATGTTGACATTGTTAATGTTGTAAATGACTATTATAGCTGGAAACGGCTGATTTTTAATGGAATATCTACATAGGCGTACAGAGGCCCATTATCAGCAACCATCACTCCTGTGCTCCAATGGCACGTTGTGTTAGCTTATCCAAGTTTAAATCAAATCAAATCAAATTTTATTTGTCACATACACATGGTTAGCAGATGTTAATGCGAGTGTAGCGAAATGCTTGTGCTTCTAGTTCCGACAATGCAGTAATAACAAGTAATCTAACTAACAATTCC